>NC_136274.1:72704119-72921619 GCF_964187855.1 Myxine glutinosa | reverse complement strand
GATGCATCATGGGTAATTGATGCTGAAATTGCCTCCTCTCAACTCCCCCACTCGACTATCTTCTGCTCACCCGGAGTGCACATCAATGCGAAGCCTCGACAGGCGTTCCGAGGTCCGTCGGGGCCGCGAGGGCCTTGCTGTCAATCACGGTGTTTCCACCGAGGGAGGAAAGTCGACGAGTGAGCAGGTTGGAAAGAGACAGGACACCTTGAAGCCTCCGGAAGCGCATTTTGCGCTGAAACATCGCGGCACCACTGTGCAGGAGGGACGTGGCTTGTGTACATACGAGCTGAGCTGAACCCGATGTGCACATATACATGTATAATATTGTTATAGATCGCGGTTAGATGTTATAGACCGAGCGGTGGTGTAAGACCGCGACCTAACAAAACTCACCCGATTCCACCCGAACTTTGGCCGTATCGCACCGTAGCTGCCCAATGGGGAAAAGACAAAGGCGACGAATGCAAAGAGGAAAAAGAAGGCAAAGAAAGGTTTGGAAATACGACTGAATTTATTGGCTATTTACACACAAGCAAAAAGAAAGCAATCAAGGTTTATTTACAACACATAAGACGCAGGTGACACAGGGAAAATACTAGCTTATACAGACTTAATTAACCCAGGACAGAACAAACAAAAGACGGACTCACGCGGGGAATTGCAGGAGGTGGATGGCTGGAGGTGAACGCTTGGTGGAGCCAACGCGGAGCTTGGTGGAGCTGAACGCTTGGTGGAGCCAACGCGGAGCTTGGTGGAGCTGAACGCTTGGTGGAGCCAACGCGGAGCTTGGTGGAGCTGAACGCTTGGTGGAGCCAACGCGGAGCTTGGTGGAGCCAACGCGGAGCTTGGGGGATTGGTGTGACGGGTTCTCTCTCCTTCCTTAGTCCCACCCAGTCCAACAACTTCCTCTCGTGCTTCAGGACTCTTTCTTTCTTGGTCCCTCACTCTTTACCACCGACTCCTCACCGCAACCAACGCAACCACTTGACCACCACCTCTACTGACTGACTCTTCACCACTCTGCACTTGACGACCGACTCCCAACCAACTCAGACCAACTCAAAGTCCAACTCCAGGCCTTTCTGTCTTCTGCTCTCCTCTGTAAAAACGCATCTCCCCTGGCCACACCCCTGCCTTGGGTTATATAGGCCCCCGCCCCTCAACCTTTGCGAACCTCCCCGGCCGCTCTTCCTCCGCCCTCTGTAGCCAAACCCCTGGCTCATGGTTGGTCGAGCGGGGCTGGTTCACTCCTCCCCTCTCTGACGAGGTGGGGAAACGCCTTCCTTCCCCCAACCCTGCCTCGTGGTCAATGGCGGCAATTGGATCGGAGGTAATATGGGATGGAGATTTTGGGGATGGGAAGGAAAGGGGATCTATTCTCTTTCACTGGTGCAATGGAGTATTTCAATTAATGGAAGACACAGCCTTACGCTAATACACATAATAAGGATATAACTGTCAAAAGAAAGGATATATCGTGTCCTGCATGTATGTTTTATGGACTAACTACGGAAACGCCCTTTGACCTTTATACAACCACAAACGGAGGGAGGAGGGGTGATATTTTACAACAACCTTTTACAACAACATTTTACCACAACAACAAAATAAAAAAACATTCTCATATCCACAACACTGCACCCTCCTCCCCTTAGGCACGTCCCGGGCCTATTACTTTTACCTTAGTGTGGCAAGTAGGTGTAGTTCCCTCTACTTTTAACCTGACCCTGAGTGCGACAGTTTTAAAACATAAATAAATGTGTCCCGCTGCTCCATTGCACCCTGCCTAACAGACTTACGCCCACAGTTAACCGAATTGCGGAATGGTCTTCAAACTATACACTGACGGTGGGAAGCATTATTTACACTGACGCTATTTTTTATTTACAAAACTAACCCAGGACCTGTAATTGTTCTTTCTTGGGGGGGAGACAGTCTGTTCTGCATCAATGCACCATGAAAGCACCTATAACGCACCAACACACCCTCAAGCACCAATCAGTGCAGTCACCACTGTTCATCAATAAAATAAATCCAACAAACCCAAACCCTGCAGGTGATCTCTTGCTCTTCGGCTCCCTCTGCTGGTTATTATTTGTTCTTCCAGATGTTGTCATTCTTTTGCTTTGCTTACTGGCGGCCTATTTTCAATAAAGTGTGCCCAATGTGTCCTTTTTTTATTTGATTTTATTTATGGCCCACAGGGCCGACTAGTGTGGTTCACCTGTGGGGCATCGGTGCCCTGTGGCCAAGGTCCGCCAGCAAGATTTCGGGCCCTCATGGCCGGTTCCAGCAGAGGGGCCTTGCCCCAACCCATGGGGTCCATAAGTGGTGCTCGGCCACTGACATGTGGTCCATAACGTGGTGCATCGATGCAGACAGCTGGTTCTGGGAATTTCGGGCGCACAATGGCCGACCCACGCACGCTCCCCTCGGCGCCCAACGGCGCTCAGGTCCTCATGTGGGAGACAAAAAGGGGGGACAAGACAGATGAGCGAGGGGTAAGGTCTCAAGGGTACACGTCAAAAAGGCAATGCAAGGCAAAATGCGTACGGAGGGCGAAGTGAGAAAGCTCGTCCCTACCGTACGTCACCCCCCTGTCACCTAGCCTACCCTTGCCCTTACGCCATATGTACAAAATCTACACATTACCAATTCGTCACTACTGTCACGTCTTCCCCATATTTCCCCTATACCAAATTCGTCACCACAATCCCTCTACTTCAAAAATTTGCCATCATCAATTCATCATCAATCCTCATAAGGAGGAAGAGATGGAATTACGCACAATGTCACACCCACGTCATGATGCGTCTCACATTCCAAACATTTGCACAGTAAAAATAATTAAACATGGCATGGTGTGGAGTACCTGTCACCTCAGGTGAGTGGATGCAGATGGTGCGAGGAGATCCTTCATCCTAACTATCCTCTAAATGATTTTAACACACTTTACACTACCCGGGTTCTTTCTCCGGCCAAACCATTGGCCCTCTTACACTATGGGTTCTAAAACCCAATTCCCATTGGCCAAACTGTGGTGCTTCTCAATTTGGGGTCTCACTCCCCCGATTCATCTCCCGGTGCTCTAGCACAATTTCTGGGCTGCGACGTGTACCTCTCCCAGTGGGTCTACCCACCTGCACACCTCCACCACTGCAGTTGCCACCCGAGCTTACCTAGCTCCTCACCCTAACCTATCTAACTGGGGCAGGCCCCTCCTGGCTCTGTCACCCCACTCGGTGCCCTCTGGCACTGGGCTACCCGGGTCCGTCCTCCGGATCCTCGGGCCCCATCCACAACAACTACTACCGGCTCCCAGAGCCCACCTGCGGCCTCACCTGGCCGACATCCTCACAGTGGTGGAGCGCCCAACCAACTACACACACTAACAGGCTACACGCCCAGCCATTTCCACAACACCAACGCACCCATCCACATACCATTCTGTCACCCGCACCACAGATGCCAATATCCAACTACAATTTACCTGTACCCTCTACCTAACACTTACACTACCCGCCCCGGGTATCCGTGATGGGGGTCCACTCTTCCCCCATTCACACCTTTGCACCATCCACTCCACTCCACAATTTCCACCATTCTCACTCCACTACCATCCATTCCACTACTCCATACCATTTATTCCATACAACCACATACACCTGTTGTTGCACACCTGTGCAATCCTACCTGGTGCCACCTGCACCCTCCTCCTCTTCCTGGACCAGTTGGTCAACACAACACACAATCACCACTACTCCCTCATACACTGCTCCACACACCTGTTCAGTTGCACACCTGTGCAATCACACCTGTCCAATTCTCACCTGTTCAATCCTCACACACACGGCATCATCTCAGCTAACTACTCCCTTCTGAAACTTGCGCTTCCCAGTCGTCCCTTTAAACTATTGCGCTCCCACGTCATTATCATCCACACTAATCTACCTGCGTCCCCACTACAGGTATCAGTCACTAACTAACCTTAACGTTACCTAATGTCAATCTCTTCTAGATCCCTACAATATAACCTAACCCACCCGGGCTAGTTTTCACTGCCATACACCCCATAAACTATAGCTCCTTTGCCCCACGTCTGTGAGGGATGGTGGATTTGCCATCCCACCACATCGGGGGTCTCTCACTATCAATTTTGTACACCTAAATTCCAACCAATCAAAAATTTGCCAATCACTACTCATCATCTGCCAATCATTACTGCCAATCATCAAATTTTGTTTTTCTCTAATTTTGGGTCCAAAACACTATCACTATCACGATCACCATCATCACAGTCCGCTATATCCTAGCCTCGGTGCGTCATGACATCATTAAACTCGGCTTCGTAAAGCCGAGCAATGAATTCGGGTGGTTTGGTTGCCTGCAGGTTGAATCCGTCCGGCTTTCGGTTCAAGGGAGGTGGTTTGGTTGGACCGAGATTCCACGCACCATCTCGGCGCGGCACCTTGCGGTCCCGGGCCCGATGGCTCCATCTCCCCTGGTCGGAGCCCCGTCCCCACGAGGGGGCACCGTTCCGCTTCCTCCCACTCGCCCTCGAACCGGACCGGTCGCCTCGCCCGACAAAGCCCGGACTCGACCGTGCGGGGCGGGGCCAAGCCCGAATCGGCAACGACGCTTCGAAGAGAAACGACGCAGCTTCGATCGACGCCGGGCCTCGCACCCAACCAAGCACCCCTCGCACCGAGTGCTCGCATCGGCTATCCGTCGCTCTAACCACTAAACCGGTTACCATCGATGCTTCACTTGCATGCTTACAAGCATACGCTACCCCTTTCACCCTCACAAAACCTGGCGTTCCAAGTCCAACGCCGTCCGTACATTCCACCAACGCTCTCTCTGTTACACACCACACCTCTTGCGCACACTCTCCCGTTACACCCTCTGTAACACTCACCACAGGTGTACACTCTCTCGTTACTTCCTCCGTAACACTCACCACAGACGTACACTTTCTCGTTACATCCTCTGTAACACTCACCACAGGTGTACACTCTCTCGTTACTTCCTCCGTAACACTCACCACAGGTGTACACTCTCTCGTTACTTCCTCCGTAACACTCACCACAGACGTACACTTTCTCGTTACATCCTCTGTAACACTCACCACAGGTGTACACTCTCTCGTTACTTCCTCCGTAACACTCACCACAGACGTACACTTTCTCGTTACATCCTCTGTAACACTCACCACAGGTGTACACTCTCTCGTTACTTCCTCCGTAACACTCACCACAGGTGTACACTCTCTCGTTACTTCCTCCGTAACACTCACCACACCGCGCTTCCATGTACCCCCTCGCACACGCGCTTCGACCGGCTCACTCCTGACGGCACACTCACTCCTCGGCGTGCACTTTTTCCTCACACACCCCATGGTCGGACATTCTCGCACACCTCTTTTTTCGCACACCTGACCTGTCACACACTTCACCAACGGCCTTTCACGAACACCCGGATCCAAACCAATCCCCAAGCCGACTGAATCTTTCCTCACATCATATACATTGCCACTCACCTCCGTACCTTGTCTCCGCACCTCCTTTGCCACCTGCAAACTTTTTATTTGGTTAGTGAGCATCTCATCATGATTTGAACACAGACTTTGTACATTATCCATTTCTCCCTGCAATTCCCGGGCTACCTCCGTCATCTCTTCAATTTCAATGCCCACTTCCGCTTTTTCTTTACTCACCTCGACGACCGTTGGCTTTAATAAAATTCCCTCTACCTCATCGGTCGCCGGCTTTTCCAAGCCCCGGGTCGCGATTTCTACCCCCGTCATTGTACCCGTGCTTTCCTCCGCTTCGCTCAACCAGCGCTTTTCGACTCGCGTTACCTCCTCGTGCACCCCTGGGACCCTTTCGCCCACCATGCGATCCATGGTCTCCCCACATTTTTGCATGCGGTCACCCATTCTGTTGTTTATTGCTTCCATTTTATTACTCAATTTCTCCCCGTTTATTCTCAGCATCTCGGCGAATTGCGCCATGAAGGCTTGCATTTGGACCACCGTTGGTAGTACAAAGGGTGCGGCCGCAGCTGCCCCCTCAACCACGTGCGCGAGGCCGCCATTTTGTGCACCTGATACACCCTCAACCACACCTTCTTTACTCTCCTCCACCATTTTTTTTCCTAAGTCCTGGGTCGATTCTACCCCGTCTATCTCTCCCACCGGCATCCCGTCGCCTTGAACAGCCATGGCGCGATTTCAAAATTCGGGTTTTGCTTTAAAAAAAAACCAATTTCGGCAGCTCGTAATTTTGACCAAAATTTTTTTTCTAGATGTTTTAAAAATTTGGTTCGGGCCCCGAATCTCACTCCCAGACACCAATTGTTATAGATCGCGGTTAGATGTTATAGACCGAGCGGTGGTGTAAGACCGCGACCTAACAAAACTCACCCGATTCCACCCGAACTTTGGCCGTATCGCACCGTAGCTGCCCAATGGGGAAAAGACAAAGGCGACGAATGCAAAGAGGAAAAAGAAGGCAAAGAAAGGTTTGGAAATACGACTGAATTTATTGGCTATTTACACACAAGCAAAAAGAAAGCAATCAAGGTTTATTTACAACACATAAGACGCAGGTGACACAGGGAAAATACTAGCTTATACAGACTTAATTAACCCAGGACAGAACAAACAAAAGACGGACTCACGCGGGGAATTGCAGGAGGTGGATGGCTGGAGGTGAACGCTTGGTGGAGCCAACGCGGAGCTTGGTGGAGCTGAACGCTTGGTGGAGCCAACGCGGAGCTTGGTGGAGCTGAACGCTTGGTGGAGCCAACGCGGAGCTTGGTGGAGCTGAACGCTTGGTGGAGCCAACGCGGAGCTTGGTGGAGCCAACGCGGAGCTTGGGGGATTGGTGTGACGGGTTCTCTCTCCTTCCTTAGTCCCACCCAGTCCAACAACTTCCTCTCGTGCTTCAGGACTCTTTCTTTCTTGGTCCCTCACTCTTTACCACCGACTCCTCACCGCAACCAACGCAACCACTTGACCACCACCTCTACTGACTGACTCTTCACCACTCTGCACTTGACGACCGACTCCCAACCAACTCAGACCAACTCAAAGTCCAACTCCAGGCCTTTCTGTCTTCTGCTCTCCTCTGTAAAAACGCATCTCCCCTGGCCACACCCCTGCCTTGGGTTATATAGGCCCCCGCCCCTCAACCTTTGCGAACCTCCCCGGCCGCTCTTCCTCCGCCCTCTGTAGCCAAACCCCTGGCTCATGGTTGGTCGAGCGGGGCTGGTTCACTCCTCCCCTCTCTGACGAGGTGGGGAAACGCCTTCCTTCCCCCAACCCTGCCTCGTGGTCAATGGCGGCAATTGGATCGGAGGT
Source organism: Myxine glutinosa (assembly GCF_964187855.1). Classification (NCBI taxonomy): domain Eukaryota; kingdom Metazoa; phylum Chordata; class Myxini; order Myxiniformes; family Myxinidae; genus Myxine; species Myxine glutinosa. Next base: position 72,914,253 of record NC_136274.1, on the reverse strand, counting down.
AATATGGGATGGAGATTTTGGGGATGGGAAGGAAAGGGGATCTATTCTCTTTCACTGGTGCAATGGAGTATTTCAATTAATGGAAGACACAGCCTTACGCTAATACACATAATAAGGATATAACTGTCAAAAGAAAGGATATATCGTGTCCTGCATGTATGTTTTATGGACTAACTACGGAAACGCCCTTTGACCTTTATACAACCACAAACGGAGGGAGGAGGGGTGATATTTTACAACAACCTTTTACAACAACATTTTACCACAACAACAAAATAAAAAAACATTCTCATATCCACAACAATATGTATACACACCTTCCATATGAAACACAATGTCTCTGTGTGTATGTTTGTACAGATGTCTGTCCCCCTTCATAAGGGTGGCTTTTAAAGGCCAATCTTTTAAAACAAATGTGTGTTCACTCCGGTCTATTTTTGAGAATGAAAGGAACTCGAAAAACATTTTCTATAAAAGAGTAATTATGTCTCTTCTATTGGAATTGTAGACGGTGGTTTGCAAATCGAGCCTCAAGTGGGGTGTACAGAAGCGTTTTTTAAAAATAACAATAAATACAAGGCACAATGAATGAATGCATGATCGTTTTAAGGCCATTTTCCATGCTAGAGCGGGGGTTAGCCTTGCGGGCCCCATGACAATCATGGTTCCCTGTTTGAGGCAATGGTTTTATGGCCGGATGCCCTTCCTGACGCCTTCGGCACAGTGAGTTGAAATTCGCTGCACGTGGTGTGCAATGCGCACAGAGTAAATGAGTGTTAATTTACGTCCGTCCGTATGATGCCTAATAAATAATAAACATATAAGCACATTTGACACTAGGCCAAGGCTTCAGACTTTGGCACGCTCACGAGGCTGTACCATGGAAAAAACTGTTTCAACCGATCATTTTTGATGGGCTTTTATACTAGTACCCTAATTACCTAATATATCTATGATAGGGAAATTTGTTTCATCACAGGCAAATAATACTGTCGTCATGGTGGAATTGTAGTGTGGTCGCACTTTTCTTAAGTACAGCCTGAAACCCCTGTATCACATGGAGAAGGACATTAGGTGACCTTGGTGCACTTTTCTGACTACGGTACAGGTTGAAATATCATGCTGGCAACCTGTTTAAACTGAAATCACGTGATTGCTGCTTGCATGCACATGCTGGCATTAAAGATGGCGGCGAGCAAGCTTTCAAAGTGTGTGAAACAGAAAGTAATTTAAATAAACTTCTGTTCTTGTGAAAACATCAACTCTATTGAGATTCACAGAAAATTTTGTTTCCCAGACCGTATATGGCGACGTTCATATTTAGCTGGTGAAGTTTATGTAAAGATGGTGTGATGGTGGAGAACAGAAAGAATGAGGACCGCACTCGGAAGAGCGCATATACCTAACTCCGCCAGGCTGAACAGTTTGTGTTTTGTATCCTACTCAGAGGCCGCATCTGTATTTGGACCCGAACCAAAATGGAATCGACTTGTTTTTGTCGCCTAGCCAACTCATCCACCAAGTTTTGTCATAATCCGTCCACAACCTTTTCAAATATCATACTCCATGTCGTTTTTGTCCCGATCACTCAACTGTGAAGAATCACATGAATTTTTTTTATCTCGTGTCTGGATTCAGATTCGAATCGTCACCAAAATTGAAAGTTTTTCCTTGTCTCACATTCAAGCTGTCCACCAAGTTTTGTCCAAATCTGCCCATAGCCTTTTGAGATATCATGTTCACAGACAGACAAACAAACAAGAAGATGTCATGCAGAGCACGATACTTGCAAAATAGACCCCCCTCCTCCCACACCCAAAAGGTTGTCATTGATCCAGCAAATTGTCCATTTCATCAAGATCAAAATTGACGATCTTAATCAAAGCTCGGGTCAATAGGATCAAAAGTGATGATTTTTGATGAAAATTAATGATTTTGGAAGTTTGACCTTGAGTTGACCTTTGACCTTTTGACCTCAAAATAGTTGGTTTCCCTATTCAGTGACTCAATGTGCAAATGCTGTTCCAATTCAAGTCAATCGGATGAAAAATAGCGATTTTAGAAATGTGACCTCCAGAAGACCTTTGACATCACAATCAATAGGCTTCTCAATTGTGACGACCTCTACAACTCGGTGAAGTTTCATGATGGTCAATTTAGAATTGTGACCTGTAGGCCGGTGACAAACAGATAGACAGACAAATAAATTAAAAATCACTCATAGAGCGACACTTGGCAAAAGAGAACAAAGTAGAATGCCACTCATTAGAGCATCCTTTTGACCTCAAAAATAATTGGTGGCTGAACTCAGTGACCTGATATGCACATCGTCCTCAAATTTTAAGTTAATCGGATGAAAATTGACAATTTTAGAAATTCGGCCTATGTTGACCTTTTGGCCCATGTTGACCTCCAAAATAGTTGGTGTTTGATTTCAGAAAGCTGATATGCAAATCGTATTCAGTTTTCAAGTGAATTAGATGAAAATTGAGAATTTTAGAATTTGAAATTGTTGACCTTTGGCCTATAAAAACGACCTTTGGCCTGGTCGATAAAAAACCATTTGGCCTATGCTGATTAAAAAAATTGTTGTTGGTTGAATTCAGCTCGTGGACATGAAAATCCTTTCCTTAGTCAATTGGATGAAAATTGAGCATTTTAGAAATTTGAGAAAAGTGGTTGACCTTTGGTCTATGTTGACCTTGTGACCTATGCTGATCTCAAAAATAGTTGGTGGTTGAATTCAGTTAGCTGATATGAAAATCCTATTCAAATTTCAAGTTAATCGGATGAAAATTGAGGATTTTAGAAATTTGAAAAAAAAGTGGTTGACCTTTGGCCTATGTTGACCTTTTGGCGTATGTTAATCTCAAAAATAGTTGGTGGTTGAATTCAGTTCGCTGATATGTTAATCCCATTCAAATTTCAAGTCAATCGAATGAAAATTGAGGATTTTAGTAATTTGAAAAAAGTGGTTGACCTTTTGGCCTATGCTGATCTCCAAAATAGTTGGTGGTTGAATTCAGTTAGTTGATATGAAAATCCTATTCAAATTTCAAGTCAATCAGATGAAAATTGAGAATTGTAGAAATCTGACAACGTTATTGACCTTTGGTCTATTGTTGACCTTTTGACCTCAACTTCAATCGACTTTTTCCTTATGACCAACTTATTATTATTGAGTGAAGCTTCGTTTAGATCGGTTAAAAATTGTGACCTCTAGGTGGTTGACATACAGGCAAACAGACAGAACAACACTCTCGACCAACCAATTTACTTGAAAAAATCTTCGATTTTTGCAAGTAACAAACACACAGGGGTGAAAACATAACCTCCCTCTACCTTGGGTGGTGGGGTAACCATGTGCTGCAAGACCACGGCCTCCTCGATCAACGATCACGGCATCAAGCGAGTTGACGGTTAGTCACACTTTTCAGTTCAGAAGTACATTTTAATCTTGGTAGTGTTGAGTCGTTACCATTCGTGACAACCTCTCAGTTATTAGTCCCCTACCGGTGTACACCGGAGGGGACTATAGGTTTGCACTCCGTCCCTCCGTCTGTCAGTCTGTCAGTCCGTCACGCAAAGAATAGTTTTCCGGATTTTTTTCCTAAACTCTTAATGCTAATGATTTAAAACTTGGCGCATGGTTTCCTCATGATAAGTTACAGATCAAGTTCGAACTTCACGACGTTTCGATCATTTTTGAAAAGGTTATGGCACTTTGAACTTTGGTAATTTCTCCAACAGTTTTCCGGACGACAGACTGCCGGTAGGGGACATGTATTGCAGCGCAATACTCAGAATGCTTGTTGTTACAAGCTAAGGTCCAGCAAATTTGACCCATCTTTGTTTGTTAACTAGTCTACAAGGAGGCAATTAGTAGACTGTGGAGAAGAACCCACGCGGCCTATTGAACATGGGATCCCAATATCATGAGCTGAGAGCAGCAAACAGACCAAACCAATGAGGTAATGTCACCTGTCACTTCACCTGTCATTGTTGACCGTAGGTAACAGTATAGCCATTGAAAAATTACAAATCCATAGCCTATAACAATGACAAATTAAGACTATATTGACATTTGATTGGTGAAATATCTGTTTTGAAAATTGAAAGCATGGTTGGTTGGTGTTTCTTGGACTCGTGATATTGTTGTTGCTCGGACATTTTGACAGTGGTGGCATGAGCGTTCGAGATGCCTGGGTGCAATGTTCTTTAGTTGTGCCCCTATGTTGGTTGCTACAGAGAACAGTGGTCGATCTAGCAATCTCCCTCCTGCTCCTCCTCCTCATTGGTTTCATGAGTAATGCCATTTATTGAAGTTGATGAACCAGCAAGACCTCCCATACCCACCATGCGTGCGCCACAAATTAGTGGGATAGGGGATGGGGAGGGTGAGGGTGACGGAGTAAAGAAAACTAGAACGACACTCTTAGTCACGATGTCGGCCGATATGCCTCCACCCACTTTATTACATCATTATAATTACTTGTACCAAGTTTAATTTTAATCCATTCGGCTGTTCTCAAGTTATCACATTTTTACCTGACATGACCTCTGACCTTTGACCTCGGGACCCCAAAATCTAATCGGTTCATCTTTACCTCATTATACATACCTGCACCAAGTTTGATGAAGATCCTTTCAGCCGTTCTCAAGTTATCGAGGTAACAAAAACCTATCACGGATGGACGGACGGACAGCCGGACGGAAAACCTGAAAACATAATGCCTCTGACGTCTTCTTCGACGGAGGCATAAAAACCTCAAATATTTATGGTAAACGCATTTATTTCATACAAATCACTCAGTGTGCTGATGTATCTGAGGTTGCTTGGGAACCTCAGCCATTCTGCCTATTGATGATTAGATACTACCTTTGCATGCCTTTATCTTTAGCAAACTGGTCAATCATATAGTCAAAATCGACCGAGTCAAAATATTCTGTCTCAATGGACAGAATGGCTAAGTTGTCCAAGCGATCCTGTGTCATGGTTGACCATAGGCAACGTTTTATGGGTTTCAGCTTCTATTGCTAAAATATCGCTCGAAGCTGCCAACAGAAACAGACCTTGTCAGTAGAATTTTCAACGCCATGCGTAGGCTTGGCAAGATGTCTTTTCCATACTAAATAGTTGCCTGGAGCTATTCTTCCGGAGCTCATGGTAGCAAAGCCTCTGAGTTCTGCCTTTTCCGAAAAAACATTTATAGGACAAACCATTATTTCTTGGTTCAGTGACTTTCCCTTGATTTCACCTTCATATGCAAATCCAAACAAAATCAGGACATTGGAGTAACAAAGGGTCCGGATCACTGTCACCATTGATCAGTGACTTGTTGTCCAATAGAAAACTAAATAGGAGTTCTGGTCTTGAAATTGTTTGCTGGGGTCCTGGATTTATTGGACTAGTCTGTCCAAGGCGAGCTTAATTGTCCTGCTTTTCTCCTCTGCAAGAGTGACTCCTGCATCGGTCACTTCCTCACCAGATATTCCTTCCCTATGTCTAACACGTCTTTCAGTGGAGATGTCCCACGTTTCTGCAATCTCAAGACCCTTGTCGTCCTCACAGCGCTCAGGTCAGCTACTGTTTCTTGCAGATTCATCTTCGAAGAATGCAGATGTTTTTGGACAATGTTGATTTTTTTTTCATAGGACTTGCTTCCAGAAGAGGAGGAAACAAACGAACTGAAATGTCAGAAGACTGGGAGTATCCCATCTTTCGCTCTCGACTCAAGTACATCTTCATTCACAGATTGAAGAAGTTCACTCGGTTTATCAAAGAAATTTGCAATTACGGATGCAGCGGATACTCCCACCAAGTTGAGGGTGGTTGTCACAATTGATGAACACTGCTTTGGAGTTCCTCTTTCGGAGTCCCGCCTGCACATCACTGAGATGTCCCGACATTACGGCTGCGTTGCCGTACATTTAAGGAAATTCACGCTATCTTTATGAAGTTTCTCAATGAATATTTCCTCATACCCAGCAGCACCCTATTTATCAAGCTTCAATAAATCAATGAATGCTTCCCGCATATCCACTTCACCTGTGTTAAAATTCAGTCGGACATACCGAATTACTTCCGACAACTGCTCTGTGTGCGACACATCAGGAGTCAAGTCAAAGAGAATACCAAAGCATTTGCCTCCTTGATCTCACTTAAGATCTCGCTTCAAACTATGAGCCAAATCAATTTGTTTTGGATGTCTTGCGATATATACGACACAGAGCGTGGATTTTCTCGAACCTTTGATAGAAGGTGGGCTATCACTGGATCATAGATGCCAGGAATTTCAAAACTGCCAGGAAATTATCTGGATTCAGACAGTCTAAATTTTCAGCAAGGTTTTGTGAGGACAGCAGGTTGATGAGATCTCAGAGTCTTTTTCAGGACCTCCCTGCAGTGATATCGCAAGTCTTGAATTTGCTTCTCTAAGACCTCATCCACTCCCCGTTTCCTCAGCACCTTCTATATGTCTTTCCATTTGACAAATGACTTCTGATGACACGAACGTTTCTCACAATTTTTAGATTCTCCGTTTTCTTCCACCAAGAGAAAATAGCTTGAGATTCAAAGCCTGATCTTGAATTTGAGAGACTGATTGGAAACAGCAAATAACAGAAGCAGAGTGTGGTTTCATTTGGTCGTGAATACATCAGCCACGTGTGTAGGACCTGTTCTCCATTGTGTAGGTCTTTGAAGAACCAGTTATTCGTCCATTCTTAAACTCCCAGCCTTTATCCCATATTCTACTTTGGGGAGGACATCATCTCCATTTTGGAAGGAGTGGGTGCCAAGCGCAAGCTGATCTGCCTGCGTTTCCAGTGATTATCTAAAAGAGTCTTAGAGCTCCAACTAAGCATATGTGCATGATCAGCTTGTGCTTGGCACCTACCTTACCTGGTACCTTACCTGGCCTTCTCTGTTTGAGCTCCAACTAAGCGTTGTGGAAGACTGTTCCATTCCTTGATTATATTTTGATTAAAGAATTTTTTTGTTATGTTTAGTGCTGTTTTCTGCTTCAATGAACTTCCATTCGTGACCTCTCATGGGTTAGTATCTTGCCTTTACAAATACATGATCTTGAGAAATCCTGTCGCAGCCGTTTAAAATATTGAAGACCTGGATAATGTTACCGCTCTTGCATCAATCTAATTGAGCAAGTGCATGGCCAATGTCTTATTAAATCCTGTCTTGATATCGTACATCGGTTATCATGGCAAAACCTAGTAGCTCTTCTCTAAACCCTATCTAGCTTATCTGCATCAGAAATAAATGTAGGACCCCATGCCGGGTAACCATATTCAAGCACAGGCCTCACAAGGGACTTGAATACCAAGGGAAGTGTATCTACACGAAGGTGGCTGGAATATTGTTTTATCATTCCAAAACTTATGTTGGCCTTGTTTACAGTTGCAGCAATGTGCCTGTGAAAGTGACGATCCTTGTCTATAATCCGAAGATTCATTTGTTGTTGCACTGGTTCCAGCATTTGATTATCCAGTTGATACTGTTGATACTGTTGATATTATCCAGTTGATTATCCCCCCCCCCCCCACCCCTTCTCCACAGTTACCGTTTCCAAGATCGAGCCCGAGTGTCTACACCTTCCTTTTCCTCATTTTCATTCTTACTTGATTCTGATGAATCCGGTCTCTTCTGTTTTGGCTGAGAAGTACAACCGTACACCGCTTTTGCCATCGTACACCGCTCCTTTCCTTTTTCCATCTCCAGGCACTGCATGACGTCATGGACAGGCACTGAAGGGGGCCCGGCCAGGTGATGACGCGGGCTGAATGGGAGTACTCAGTTTTCACTCCGGTTTCTTGTTATATTTCTGGTTTTCTTTCTTGTTTGTTTGTCCGGGCAATATCTCAGCCATCCTTTGAGCTAGGAAGCTGAAATTTGGGCACAATAGTGAGCACATGCTTTCGCAAAAACAACAGTTTTTGTTTTTTGATTAATCTATTAATTGATTAACTACTTAATTATTATCGATTAATTAAGTACTTATTTATTTCCTTTCTCATCTGGGCATTATCAAGGCACCTTTTGAGTTAGGAAGCTTACTCATTGTAAATTTGAGTTGACAATGACCAAGTGATTTGGCTGTGAAGGGTATTTTTGATTTATTGATCAATTGAATAATCACTTAATTATTTAATAAGGGGCATCAATTTGATTCATACAGCTGCATGAAGAAGTAAATGTATTTTATTTGCCAGATGTAGGGCCCCTTTATATGAACTTTTCTAGAGCATTACTTGGTTCCTCCTCAGAACACAGCATGCACACGAGATTTTTTGAATGTCCCCTTCTTTTCTATACTTTGCCACATGGCACATACCCTTATATAAAGGGGCCTTTTCTATGCCCCTGGCATTTTAACCAATAATTATTGTACACCTCTACCTCCCAATACCGTCTCTATGTGCTGCATGGCGGTATCGCCGGGCGCCTAAGGTGCTTCGGCAATGCCGCGCTGCAAGATATTTATTTATTTGGCATGGGGGAGGTGTACTTTTTAAAAATATCTGTACATGTTATTGGTCTTTTTTACTCCCAGGAAGGCAGACAGTACATCACTTGATCTTTTTTCTTCTTTACCTACCTTACCTAGTATGTTTACATCACTGTGCACCGCTCATTTTCCAACCCTTTTTCGATTAACTGATGACAGTAAACAATGAATAAAATTGCCGCACGATCCCTGGATATCCCATTCAAAGTGAAATTTGATTTGAAAGTCATCTCACTTCATAGAAAATTCGGTGAAAATACGATCCTCAGCAAAAACAAAATGTCAGTCATCACATGCGCATATGTGTGACTTTGAAGAAACTCTTTTTACAGTGAATAATCATTGAAATAGAGATCAACATTTTACCCAAAAAAATTTGCTTTACTAAAAACATTTTTAAAAACAGAAAGCCTTGGTGTGTGTGTGTCGATGTACTTACTACCATGTCTACATACTTTCCATATCGTTCACCACCCCAGGGAAGAAGATTTGAAGTGGGGAGACTCAAGGAAAATTGAATTTTTTCCCCAAATACAAGTGCACAAATAAATGCTTATTTTCTATTGATAACATGAAACGGAATTAAGGTTTTATGGAAAAGGCACTTTTTTGAAACAGAAAATCACTAGCTCTACCTACAAGTTTAAACACTCACATACGCACCCACATGCACACACAATCCCGAACTACCTACTCAATTCGGTAAAGGTATGAAAGGTAGGAATTTTTTCCCCAAATAAGTGACATGTGATACGGATTCGGCCCTAATGATTGCTGTTATGATTATTGTTGTTGGTTCGAAGTATTCTGGTGATTGTGGTTGAAGGGAAAGGGTTATTATAGTTAAAAGATTTAAAAGCGCTCCTGGTAAAATGTGGCCGGAAATCCGGATCGTGACCGGAAGAGGTGGAGCGAGGAAGAAGAGGCGGTAGGAGATCGTGAAGAGACGTGGTTGTTTTAGCTCCGGACCGAGCAGTCGACATACAGTGCGAGTGAACTTTGCGTCCTTGAAGGGAAGTTCGGGTGATAAGAGATATCGCCGGAGTGCGTGGAGCCTGTGTCGTCGGGTATCCTCATTGAGGTTCTGGAGGATCCTGGCCTCAAAGCCCGGGTTCGAGTGAAAGCCGTCCGCCATCTTCGCCACGCGAGCAACCTGCAGTGAACCGGGTTTGGTCGTGTCAGCTGGGCATTATTCCCCGGTGGTTTGCCGGGGACGGCTGTGCCAGAAGGGCACTTGAGAATTATACGGAGGCTCGCGGATTGAACCGCAACATGTACGTAGGAGCGCGTCTTTGTGAGGTTCCTTTCCACCGCTGTATTGCTGGGTGCTGAACAACGTGACCTCGGGGTCGTCTCGATCGCCTACGCCTCAATTGACTTTGATCGGGCCTTGACTCCCCAATCGCAGGAGCGCACAGAGACATTGGGACTTCGCCTTGGAGGGGTGCAGAGACATTGGGGAGGTGCCTTGAGTTTGGGGTTAAGGGGCTTGATAAGGTTACCACTGTAAGATTTGATAGTAGGGGTGATTGCCCCCATTGTTGTATGGCTTTTTGTGTGATTTCTAATATATTATTGTTTGTTCATAACCTGGTGTGGTTGCATTATTGATTTGACTGTTTCATTTGCTGGTTCCATTGAGGGTTTCATTATTTGCTTGATTTCAACCAAGGATAACACATCTTTCTGCCGGGGACCCTCTCGGGGTTCGGAGGTCTACCGAGCCCAGAGGTAAGGGTTGGACCCCGTAACAGAAATTGGGGCTCGTCCAATTGATATTCGTGGACTCGCTATTGGGTCTGCGTCCCGGATATAAAAAATCCTAAATTTAGTCCGGGAAAGAATTCCCTAACATTCCCAGAATTCCCAAATTTGGAACTTTTTCCAACATTCCCAATTTTTTTCCCAAAACAAACAACAACAAAAAAATTTTGTTAAAAATGTATTGTGTGAAGGTTAACAGGTGTTAGCAGTAGTCACTATGGAGTTTGATGCAGAGAAGTTTACAGTGACCCCTGGTGAAGCACAGTTCAGAGCGTTAGTAAAATCAGACCTCTGGAAATTGGCCAAACATTTTAGCTTGGAGGTCCGAACTAATATGAAGAAGGCAGAGTTGCAGACAGTGGTGATACAATCTATGGTGGGATTAGAAGCATGGGAAGAGGTAGCCTGGGATTGGTTACCAGAAGAGCAAGAAAATGTGGAGCTCCGGAAACTGGAGATGCAACTACAGAGCCAGGAAAGGGAAAAAGCACAGGAATGAGAACTCCAGGAAAGGTTAAAAGTACAGGAAAGAGAACTCCATGAAAGGTTAGAAGAGAAAAAAACAGAGGAAAGGAGAGTGGAAAGAGAACTCCAGGAAAGGTTAAAAGTACAGGAAAGAGAACTCCAGGAAAGGTTAAAAGTACAGGAAAGAGAACTCCAGGAAAGGTTAGAAGAGAAAAAAACAGAGGAAAGGAGAGCTGCAAGAGAACTCGAAGCAGAGGAGAGAAGAGCCGAAAGGGAGTTAAAGGACCGTGAATTGGCGCATCAGCAGGAAATTAAAGTCAAGGAGCTGGAGTTAATGAGAGAACAGGGAGAGGTACCATCCCTGCTGACTGGTTCGACACCTAGTCAGAACACCTGGGATGTTGGAAGACATGTGAGGCTGGTTCCACCCTTCAATGAAAAGGAGGTAGCCAAGTTTTTTCCACACTTTGAGAAAGTGGCTCGACAGTTAAACTGGCCTGAGGAGTACTGGTCCATACTAGTGCAAAGTGTTCTGGTGGGTAAAGCTCAAGAGATTTATTCGGCTTTACCGATTGACCAATGTGCAGATTACGAGGTATTGAAGAAACACATTCTCAAAGCCTATGAATTGGTCCCGGAAGCTAACTGGCAAAAATTCCGGAATGCCAGGAGGAGGGAGAGTGAGACCCATGTGGAATTTGCCAGAGTGAAGGAAACCATGTTTGATAGGTGGTGTGATTCAAAAGGAGTTGGGAAAGACTTCGAACTATTGCGACAATTGATCCTGGTGGAGGAATTCCAACAGTGTGTCCACGAGGACATTAAAGTTCATCTGGAGGAAAGGAAAGTACCAAAGCTGTATGAGGCAGCCACCATGGCAGATGACTATGCCTTAACACACAGGATGGGGTTCCACAAACCGAACTTCTCGCCCAGACCTAGCCAGGGGAGCTATGGTACATCAGGGGCAGAGAATGAAAATCCATGGGGGCGGCCTCGGGATGAAAATGAGGTCCACTTTGACACCACGACTTCGAGAAATCAGAAGACTGCGGTTCCAAGACAGACCTATCGTCCGGGGGACTCGAGGCAGACCGCCGCCCCCATTCCATTGGCAGCCAATGAGGTTCTCCTCCGGGCCTACTTGCACTTTTTGCCATAAACCTGGACACTGGATGTCCAACTGTTATGCTCTGGGAAAGGAAAATCAGGAGCGGAGTTCGACTAGTACGACTCCAAATGCGATGGCCATTGTGAGAAATCGCCCTCAAAAGGGTTACCAACCATTTATTTCCGAGGGGTTTGTGTCACTGGATGGAGCGTCGACTAACCGGAGACCGGTTAGGATATTGAAGGACACAGGAGCACATCAATCTTTAATGCTTGAAGGCATCTTGCCATGGTCCGAGGAGACTGCAACTGGGGATAGTGTTCGTTTACAGGGGATTGGTGGCTGTGTTAGTGCTCCACTTCATGTCATCCATTTGGAGTCCGATTTGGTGTCAGGACCGGTCACCGTCGGTTTACAAGCCACGCTTCCTGTAGAGGGAGTATCGGTTGTTATCGGGAATGATTTGGCCGGTGGTCAAGTTTATGGTAACCCGATGGTTGTTAAAAAGCCCAGTAGGGAAAATAACACCACACCAGTTAGGGATGGCGACAAGTTTAGCAAGTTATTTGTCGGTGGACTGAACTTCAAAACAAAGGAAGGTGTTTTGGAGTCTGTCTTCAGCAACTATGGACCACTTTTGGAAGTGCTGCTGATATAAGACAGGGAGACACGAAAGTCAAAAGTGTTTGGCTTTGTCACGTTTGAAAACTCAAAGGATGCCAGAGAGACAGAAAAGGATCTGAATAGCAAGGAGTTGGAGGGTCGGACCATCACAGTAGGGAAGGCATTTCCTAGGGGTCGAGGGGGCTACAGAGGAGGACCACGGAGTAGTAGTGGTGGTGGCTGCAAGCAATATTATTATGGAGGCTTCCAGAGTTATGACCGCTCCCGAAGGAAGGATTATCAGAGCAGTGGCCGAGAAGGAGACCGCCAGTCAGGTGACTACTGTGACAAGTGGTCCCACCGTAATTATTAGGAGTCCGGAAAAGTTGAAGCACTGAATGCTGCGGAGCCGCCGAGCCAAGATTCCGACATGGACTAACCATGAACCGTTCCTAAAGGCGTCCAGGTAGTGAACTTCCCTGCATGGACTAACCGTGAACTCCACGTTCCTAAAGGCGTCCATGTAGTGAACTTTCCTCCCCAGACTAACCGTGAACTCCATGTTCCTAAAGGCGTCCATGTAGTGAATACTTCCAGGCCTCACCACCCAACCACCATGGAACCTGGCTTTCAGCTCGGCCTCCTGGGGAACGTGCTATAGATTTGCTGGCCTTTGGGTTTTTGATCACAACCCCTTAACCTTCATTCAAGAGAAACTTGAAGTAAAAATCAGAGGGGCAGGGACAATGTCGTTGTTGACGCTTGGTCCAGAGGGAATTAACTTTGGAAGGCTCTGGGGGTTGTGAAAAATTTTGTTGCTGTATTTTTGGGGAAGGTTGAATATTGTTGCCCACGGGGATTGCTGATTTGGGTTGCGAATTTACTTTTGCTTGTTTAAAGAGGGCATGCAAAGAAAGTTTTCGCTGTGTTCAAACTTTCTTTTTTGAGGGGGGGAAGTGTTACGGATTCGGCCCTATTGATTGTTCTTATGATTATTGTTGTTGATTCGAAGTATTCTGGTGATTGTGGTCGAAGGCAAAGGGTTATTATAGTTAAAAGATTTAAAAGCGCTCCTGGTAAAATGTGGCCGGAAATCCGGATCGTGACTGGAAGAGGTGGAGCGAGGAAGAAGAGGCAGTAGGAGATCGTGAAGAGACGTGGTTGTTTTAGCTCCGGACCGAGCGGTCGATGTACAGTGCGAGTGAACTTTGCGTCCTTGAAGGGAAGTTCAGGCGATAAGAGATATCGCCGGAGTGCATGGAGCCTGTGTCGTCGGGTATCCTCATTGAGGTTCCGGAGTATCCTGGCCTCAAAGTTGTTCGAGTGAAAGCCGCCGCCATCTTCACCACGCGAGCAACCTGCAGTGAACCGGGTTTGGTCGTGTCGGCTGGTCATTATTCCCCGGTGGTTTGCCGGGGACGGCTGTGCCAGAAAGGGCACTTGAGAATTGTACGGAGGCTCGCGGATTGAATCGCAACGTGTACGCCGGAGCGCATCTTTGTGAGGTTCCTTTCCACCACTGTATTGCTGGGTGCTGAACAATGTGACCTCGGGGTCGTCTCGATCGCCTACGCCTCAATTGACTTTGATCGGGCCTTGACTCCCCGATCGCGGGAGCGCACAGAGACATTGGGACTTCGCCTTGGAGGGGTGCAGAGACATTGGGGAGGTGCCGTGAGTTTGGGGTTAAGGGGCTTGATAAGGTTACCATCGTAAGATTTGATAGTAGGGGTGATTGCCCCCATTGTTGTATGGCTTTTTGTGTGATTTCTAATATATTATTGTTTGTTCATAACCTGGTGTGGTTGCATTATTGATTTGACTGTTTCATTTGCTGGTTCCATTGAGGGTTTCATTTGCTTGATTTCAACCAAGGATAACACATCTTTCTGCCGGGGACCCTCTCGGGGTTCGGAGGTCTACCGAGACCAGAGGTAAGAGGAGGACCCCTTAACACATGGCATAAATGAAGGAAGCTCTTGCTGAACTGGTTATCATTTTTTGGCGTTTGATGGATTAAAAAACAAAATGCCATGGCACAGGTTCATCAATACCAAACTGCCAATGTAATATATTGTCTGCTGTCGATATATAGGGGTGTTGATTTTATACTTATATCTATGATAACCATACCTACATTTCTATATGGTAACCGTAAATTATTATTGATAGGTGTTATAAATTTAATTCAAGAACAAGGTGGATCAAACTTTTACAATTTGGCAATATTTTCATCATTTCAACTGCATTTTGAAATGAAATTTTAATTTTAATTTTCAATTTGAAATGAAAACCAAAATTTGAAAAAATATATCAACTAGGGCACAACAAAAAGCGAGTGCTTTTTTAACACTCCATGTGCCAGATGTAGGGTTACCAACTTGTGCCAACTTGTTATTCCAAACTGTTTTTCCTCTTCCAACTATCAGTAGATTTGCAGTAATTACCCTCACCAGAGAAGAGGGTATTGCATTTGAGTCCGTTTGTTTGTCTGTTTGTCCGCACAGAATAAATATGATTTTCTCTGCAACCGTTGGTCCGATTGACAGGAAATTTTCACCATAGATGCAACTCCACCTGTATAATTTTTTAATGATAATTATGACGTCATAGGTCACGTGGTTCGGCCGCCATCTTGGAAAAATCGAAAAAAATTGCACCTCAATATCTCGGAAAGCGCTGAATAGAAAAAATTGAGACATGGCTCATTGTAAAGAACTCTCCATGGGGAATAAAATATGCTAATGATGATGTCAGAGGTGCCTCCATTATGACGTCATAATTCGACAAGTACAAAACTTCATCCGATTAAGATGAAATTTCTTGAGCGTCATGTAGGCATAAATTGGTGGAGAAAAAAAATAAATTGATGACGTCATCGATCACGTGGTTCGGCCGCCATATTTGTTTTAACACAAAAGCCTTCAAAACCACTGAAAATACATCCTGGCATGGGTTTGCAATCTCTGATTGCTCTTTTTCTTGTTTATTGTTTGTTTTTGCGCACATTGTACGAATTGAGTATACAGGGGTGTACCATTAGGATTCCCTATGTACTTCCTATGACGTACTTGGACCACAAATGTACAAAACATTATTGGCAAATTATGACCTCGACATAATGTGATGCATTGTACACAATGTGAGACCTACTACTACTACTACTACAACTACTACCACTACTACTACTACTACTACTACTACTACTACTACTACTATTACTACTGTCATTACCTTGACGTTAAGGGACACAATTATTCGTGTTCGACTAAAGGTGACAGAATTTAAATTTGTTAAGGGTCCTGTCGATAACTCACGTACTCTCCATGAAGGACACCGTGGGATGTTTAACCTCCATCAACGATCAATGCAGGCAGACGGGTCCCCTGGCTTAACGTCCCTCCGATGGATGGCACACACATTGATGCCTTGCCCTTCCTGTGAAACGCCAGGGTGATATTTTAGAGCTGTGAGGATTCAAACCTGGAAAGACGACTGAGGTGAGTGTGCATACATCTAAAATATCATCTCGTAGGGTATCATGTGTTTACTTTCCTTTATTGACTCCAGTAACCTGCGGAGGTGCGATCCTGCTTGCACCAGCAATGGTGATGCTTACTTGAAATAAAATAAAAACCGAATACAAGTCCATCAATTTCTAATTGCGGTGAGGATAAAAATGAAAACACAAGCTTGTAAAGGTAGGGGCACAACAATTTTCTTTTTAATTTTGCACATTAAATGGATAAATATGAGCAGTGAGTGGGAAAGCAAGTCATAAAATATCGATAACCGGTTGATACATCCATCGGAAAGTGGAGGCGTGTGTGGCCCCGAACGATGTGCAGAGGTGGCCCATGGACTGAATGGTGCTGATTTTCTTTGTAGGATGGTTAGTCGTAATTGGGGCTGGCACCACAGCTTATTGGTCAAGTTAGGGTCGTTAGGGTTAGGGTGAGGTAGATATGAAAGCCTAATCTAAACTGTATAACCCTAACCCTAACAACCCAAACCCTAACCCTAACAACACTAACCCTAGCCCTAACAACCCTAACCATAACAACCCTAATCATAACAACCCTAACCCTGGCCCTAACAACCCTAACCATAACAACCCTAACCATAACAACCATAACCCTGGCCCTAACAACCCTAACCATAACAACCCTAACCCTAGTCCTAACAACCCTAACCATAACAACCCTAACCATAACAACCCTAACCCTGGCCCTAACAACCCTAGCCCTAACAACCCTAACCCTAACAACCCTAACCCTAACCATAACAACCCTAGCCCTAACAAACCTAACCATAACAACCAGAACCCGAACAACCCAAACCCGAACAACCCTAACCATAACAACCCTAACCCTAACAACCCTAACCATAACAACCCTAACCCTAACAACCCTAACCATAACAACCCTAACCCTAACAACCCTAACCCTAACCATAACAACCCTAACCCTAACAACCCTAACCCTAACAACCCTAACCCTAACCATAACAACCCTAGCCCTAACAAACCTAACCATAACAACCCGAACCCGAACAACCCAAACCCGAACAACCCTAACCATAACAACGCTAACCCTAACAACCCTAACCCTAACAACCCTAACCCTAGCCCTAACAACCCTAACCCTAACAACCCTAACCATAACAACCCTAACCCTAACAACCCAAACCCTAACAACCCTAACCCTAGCCCTAACAACCCAAACCCTAACAACCCTAACCCTAGCCCTAACAACCCAAACCCTAACAACCCTAACCCTAGCCCTAACAACCCTAACCATAACAACCCGAAACCTAACAACCCAAACCCTAACAACCCTAACCATAACAACCCTAACCCTAACAATCCTAAACACCCTAATCCGAACAACCCTAACCCTAACAACCCTAACCCTAACCACCCTAACTCTAACAACCCTAACACTAATTAACATCCTCTGAGCTGTCGAGCCTCGATTAGAATCTAGATGTTTCGCAGGCATGGCGTGGCATCAATGTGTGCCATCCGTCGGATTAATAAAACTGGGTGTCCCATCCACCACACTGGTCGTTGGTGAACACTGGAGACCAGCAGGTGTGTGATTGGGTAGAGTAGATGAGTTGGCGTTGGCACACTGAACAAATGCCAAACTCTTACCCAAATTATCTCCTCCAGCCGCACTTGACATGTGTGAATACACCAACCACTCCTGAAGGTGAGGGAGACCGGTTGAGGGAGACCATTTTCCAGCAGTGAACTGAAAACTGGCTGCGGTGGTGATGAAGGTTCGCAACATCAAATCACTTCGTTTATCAACATAAAGTTTTGGCCATAATGTTCGGTGCAATTTTGATCCTCAGGACTCAATCAAGGTTCTCGATGAACAAAGCAAAACACAGTTATTACTGGCGAAAATCGAAGATTTTTCAAGTGTATTGGTTGGTCTTATGCGTTATTCTGTCTTGTCTGTCTGTCTGTCTGTCTGCCTGTCTGTCTGTATGTATGTCAGTCCCCTACAGGTCACAATTATCAACCGATCTTCACGAAACTTAACCAAATGGTAGGGTTGGTCATAAGCAAGAAGCCTGTTGTTTTTGGGGTCAAACGGTCAATAGGTCAAAATAGGCCAAAGGTCACCAACTTTGTCAAATTTCTAAAATCCTCAATTTTCATCCGATTGACTTGAAATTTTAAGAGGATTTGTATATCTGGTCACTGAATTCAACCACCAATTATATTTTAGGTTAACATAGGCCAAAAGGTCAGATTTCTAAAATCCTCAATTTTCATCCAATTGACTTGATATTTTAAGAGGATTTGCATATCTGGACACTGAATTCAACCACCAATTATTTTTGAGGTCATCATAGCCAAACAACTTATTTTAGGGATTTCGCAAGTATTGTGCTTTGCACGACATATTTCTTTTCATTGTTTGTTTGTCCGACAGCATGGTTCAACATAGTGCACTTGTATTTGTGTTATATAGTGTGACGGCGATAACTGCCTAGACTACGAACTGTAGGATTGCTGCTTAATACACATGACATTTCATCAGCTGCGACGTGCACCGTCCGGTCCATCTGTTGGATGAATGTTAAGCAGAGCGACCCATCTCCTAGCATTAGCTAGGATGGTGTCCTTCAACGAAGAGTAGGGGATTTAGCTTCCGCATCCTGAATAAACTATTCATTCTTGCTCTCATTTACAGGTGCCATTGCATCAATGACACAAGTCACAGTCCTTAAAGAATGATGCACACCCCTGGGCCAAACTCGCAATTTGCTCCCAGTCCATTATTCATGTGGAAACAAACGATATTTGCTACAATGAATGAGAGACTGTGGTGTAACGACGTTTCATAGTTTTCTTTGGAGCAATGACTGTGCCGACATCTCGGGCACGCTCTGTCCGTGCTGACGTCACAAACATAATCCCCTATTTTCACAACTAGTGAGATACCCTAGCTACGCACGGGTGAGAGGCCAGAAGCAAACAGGCAATGTAGATACGGCGAATGCTAAAGCATGAAACCAATAAATTCCACATTCCTGTAGCACCTTCAGTCGCACATCAGACATGGACAGCAAGTTCGTGAAGGACTTCCATGAAAAACGTACCCTTTCACAAACAAACGGGTACGTTCACGTATAGAAACATAGATCGTGGGACCGTGGCGAATCTGCATATGGCGATCCGCGAAGATCATGTTGAGAATGTAGAAACCATCACAGCATGTCGTCATTTACTTGAACTCGATATCTCTTTTTTCATTCCAAACAACATAACTCCAATCACAAATTAATCACAAAATAAACTTTTAACAACATTGTTAATGTTTCCTTCATTGTAAAAACTACCAAGTCAACAGTTAAAAGGAGTTTGAGCCGATAAGTGTTACGGCCTCGGCAAGATCGATGGAGACTGTTGTAAGAAATCAAATCCACAACATTGTCCTAATGGTAGGTTTAATTCAAATTCGATCTCTGGCAACACCTGTAAGATATAATCAAGCCTTGTATCAGGATTACATAATCATGGAGGTGTCAAGCAATTAGCAATCAATGCAAGCAAGCCTGGAACATCTAGATATACGCACCATTCGAGTATGCACTGTCACACAGATTAAATGTCACAGGAATGATTCGGAGCGGTGTTCGTCCGAGTTCTTATAGACGCCTCTCAGTGGTTGGAGAGAGCATAACACCTGGGTTCAACTTAGATACAATTTCATTACATTCTCCCTGCCATTAAAACTACACTTCCGCTAAGGCAGGAATCAAGCTAGCAGCATATAGCAGCAGAATAATAGCAGTGAGCAGCAGCTGTCCGTCCATGTCAGTCAGTCCAACCATAGCGGTCGGGGCGGCGAATCTCCCTCCCGGTGCGGTTCCGGAAACTACCGGGTACCACATCCCCAAGACCGGAGTCCCCTGCGTCGGGGTAGCTGCCTAAGTCAGGTGACGGCGGTGGCACCACAGGGCCTACAGGTTGGGGAGCGTTTAGCGGTGAGGATGCCGGCAGATACTCCATAGGCGGATCAACGGGAGAGTCCATGGACTCGTAAACTGGTTCGTCAATTTCCCCGCATGGGGCCAGGTGGCGTACGGTGACTGTCGACTCGCGTCCATCAGACATCAGCACATGAGCGTGCTCGGGATTAGCTTGGAGTACCTGCACCTTATCCACTCGTGGGTCATACTTACTCATGCGAACTGCACGTTTGAGGAAAGCCGGTCCCGGCTCAGCAAGCCAACTCGGTAAAGATCGGGTACTACCCGAACTCCTCGGGTGATAAAACATCCGTTCGTGGGGAGTTTGAT
This sequence comes from Myxine glutinosa, assembly GCF_964187855.1. NCBI lineage: Eukaryota > Metazoa > Chordata > Myxini > Myxiniformes > Myxinidae > Myxine > Myxine glutinosa. The sequence continues at coordinate 72,893,964 of NC_136274.1, read as the reverse complement.
TGGTAGCCGTACACAATAAAGTCCTGATCGAGTTCAGTGCCATGGGTAGCGGCCAAGCCCATTTGTCTAGGCCTCGGCCGAGGGACTTAAGACTCAGCGTAACGGCTCTCCATATAATACCATTGAAGCGTTTGACCTGTCCATTCGCCTGCGGCCTATACGGAGTAGTATAGCTAGAAGCGACATTATGCTGGAGTAAGAAGTTCCTCAATTCCTGGGACAGGAACACCGCGCCCCGATCGGTATGCACATAGGCCGGATTCCGAAACATAGAAAACAAGTTCTGCAGGCACCGGATAACCGTGGCGGCTGTCATATCTATGCACGGGAAAGCAAAAGGGAATCTCGAGAACTCATCAACGATCGTGAGTAGATAACGAGAGTTACTCGAAGCCAGTGACACCAGCAGGGGTCCTTTGAAATCCATCGCCAATCTCTCCCACGGCCTCGTGGCTCGGACCAGCGTACCCATAGGAGGGTTGTAGAAACGCTGTTTGAGTTCAGCACATACAGAACAAGTGCGACAGATCTGAGGAATATCCTCAACAGAGTAGGGCAAGTTATGACTGCGCACAAAATGAGCGAAACGCGTCACCCCGGGATGGCACAAGGTGTCGTGCAAAATGCGCAGGTCCTCAAAAGAGGCGAGGCTCGCACACATCGCTGGCTGCGATAAAGCGTCGGCAACCAGGTTATCCCGCCCAGGGCGATATTTGATTGTGCAGCAGAAATCGGCGAGCTCGATCCGCCAGCGAGTGATTTTCTCATTCTTAATGCGTTGAGCATGCTGGGTGTCATACATAAAAGCAACGCTCTGTTGGTCCGTGATAATTTGGAAGCATCGGCCGAGCAAATAGGGATGCCAACGCCTGATCGACTCGACGATGGCATACGCCTCCTTTTCAACAGACGAATGTCTCCACTCAGCAGAGGAGAGAGTCCGTGAAAAGAAGGCCACAGGGCGCCCCCCTTGAGAGAGAGTTGCAGCTATCGCATGATCCGACGCATCGCTTTCCAAAACAAAGGATTTATTTTCGTCAATCGTCGCCACAGCGGCGCCAGCGATGTCGGACTTAAGGCTATGAAAAGCGGCCTTGGCAGCAAGGCACATGGGGAACGCTTCACAATCCACAAGTGGGCGGAGCTTCACGGAGAAATTTTGAACCCACTTGGAATAATAAGCAAACAGCCCGAGAGCATGCTTCAACGAAGCACGATCGCAGCGCGGGGCCATGTCGAGCAAGAGTCGCAGATGCTCCTTATCCGGAGCGACAGAGCCGTGGGTCACGGTGTACCCCAGGAGATCTATCATGCGAGCAGAGTAGCAACATTTAGCCTCATTCATAGTCAAGCGATACCTCTGCGCGACCTCGAGGAAGCGCTTCAGATTAGCATCATGATGATCCTGGTCATACCCGCAAACCGTGAGATTATCCAGATAAACGAAGACATCGGTCAAGTTCTCCTTAGCGATGAGGTCGTCCATAGCCCTCTGAAAACATGCGACCGCATTCGTGACCCCGAAAGGTAGCCGGGTGAACTGGTATAACCTCTGACCTGATTCAAACGCAGTATAGATGCGATCTGCCGCGGAGATGGGGATCTGGTGATACACACTACGTAGATCGAGAGTGCTATAGACCGAATACTGTGCCACCTGTCGAACCACGGAGTCCATTCCCGGGAGTGGGTAGGCGTCCAACTGGGTAAACCGATTAATCGTCTGCGAATAGTGGATTACCATGCGTTTGCGATGCGATTCGCTTCGTACCACCAGAACTTGGGCCCGCCTTGGCGACCGACTAGGTTCTATGATACTTTCCTTTAGTAGCTGCGCCGTTTCTTCCGCAATGAATTGCGCATCAGCTCGGGTGTAGCGTCGCGATTTAACCGCGACAGGTGTACAGTCCGTGGTCATATTGGGGGAACAGTGACAGTGGCTCAATTTCCATCCCTGCAAGAGCACACACAGCAAGAGTATCAGTACCACCAAATTCCATTTCCAAACGTCCATGTCACTTGAGAAAATCATGTCCTAGCTAAACTTCTGCACATAATGCTGGTAAGACCATTAAATGCACATCCGGAAACATTCGACCCTTAATTACAAGCTTCAGTCGACATTCGCCTTTTGTGCTTAGCCATAGCCCCTGAGAGGCCATAAAGATTCTGCGTGTTGTCCCAAGAATCGGCCATCCATGTTTCTGCACAAGCCGAAGATCCACATAACTATCCGTGGAACCCATGTCGATTAAAGCATTTGCAAAAATTCCTTCAATCATGAGTGGGATTATAGCACGAGACAGGCCAGGTGGCCCTGTAGTTATCGAGTCGTTGAGGGGAGGTGCTCGAGCCTCGCGTGTGGATCCGATGCCAGCTAATGTCTTTCATGCCGTTGAAGTCGCTTGTAGGCCAGTCGTGCCGCCTCCAGAGGGCGCTCGTGCCACGTGCGAAGTTCTCAGCTTTCGTGCAGTTAAAGTAGCTTGTAGCTCGATCGTGCCGCCTCTGGAGGGTGCTCGTGCCACGCGCGGAGTTTCAAAGCCAGCATTCACCGATCGGGTGGCCGATCCCGGAAGTTGGCAGGGTGTCGGAAGAATGCCTGTCAAGGACGGTCGCACCGCGTACTGAAGTGATTGCGACACTTGTTTAGTCAGCGCGGCGAGTCTCATCAAGGTCGAGCTCTCAGCTCGGGGCCCACGGAGAGGGGCGATCCCCATTAAAGTCGGGCGAGGCATGCCGTGCGCCGTTCGTACCACGGGCTCGGAGATAAGCACATTCATCGTCAAGCGAGCTCGCTTGCCGAGCGTCGCAAAATGTCCCGTCTTTGTGCACAAATGACACTTCGTGTCCTTAGCTGGGCAAACTGACCTGGGATGATTCCGGTTCCCGCAGAAATAGCACGTAGCATTACTTCCTGACTTGGGTCCTGCTGCTGCAGCCACCGTCAAGCCCGGATCGGGATCCTCGAGAGTATCCGTGGTCCCCGATTCCGGCGGAGGTGCCGAGGCGGCATCCTCGATCTCGGCGGTAGCTCTCTCCGGTCGGGTCTGTCGAGATATCCCCGCAGTGACGTATGGGCATTCATATGCGTCAGATTGTTCCCGTGCTTCGGTGTACACGTGAGATAACCAAAGTGCTTCTTCTAGGGTCAAGTCGGATGCTTCAAGTAGTCTTTGTCTGACGACCGGCGACCTTAGACCTGAGATGAAAGCATCGCGGACAAGGTCATCGCAGACTTGTTCATGGTTGCGTACCACAGGGGTACCTTCCTTCAGTAGGCGTCGGAGGTCTTGAGCAAATTGATCTAAGGTCTCCATGGGCTGTTGTCGACGAGACGCAAGCAAATGTCGGGAATAGACCACGCTTCGTTTTTTTATGTAGGTACGCTTCAGCTCAGCCACAGCATCATCGAATGTCTGACATTGTTCAATGGTCATATACACAGTATGGTGCACCTTAGATTGCAGCACAGCGAGCTTTGTTTCATTGGTGACGGCCTCCTGGGCATTGAACTGATTATTCAAGATCTTCAGCCAATGTGTCAGTTTGGCGGCCGCGTCCGTCGCCTGGGGATCTGCTCCGAAGACAGGCACTTGGATCATCTTATGAGCCATGTCGTACTCGTTCGGGTCTCGTACTCGTTCGGAACGAAGAGACGAATTTGAATTAAGTGTTGTAAGAAATCAAATCCACAACATTGTCCTAATGGTAGGTTTAATTCAAATTCGATCTCTGGCAACACCTGTAAGATATAATCAAGCCTTGTATCAGGATTACATAATCATGGAGGTGTCAAGCAATTAGCAATCAATGCAAGCAAGCCTGGAACATCTAGATATACGCACCATTCGAGTATACACTGTCACACAGATTAAATGTCACAGGAATGATTCGGAGCGGTGTTCGTCCGAGTTCTTATAGACGCCTCTCAGTGGTTGGAGAGAGCATAACACCTGGGTTCAACTTAGATACAATTTCATTACAGAGACAACGATCTTTTAGCTTATACACCGCTCAAATAGCTATGTGCAATTCTCTTATGTAGAGATTAAACCTACGTCGTTTGAACTTTGGCCGAGATCATTATTTACTTTTAATGATATTTATATATATATATGAATATATATGAATCAAATAGATGATAATTGGTTTTAGGCCGTCATTTCCGCATATCTCATGGGATTGTGAGTTGGAGAGACGGCCGTGATGGCGGGGAGTGGGTTGGCATTCTCTCAAGCAGATATTCAACCCATGTCCTTATAAAAGGTCTTTGTCCGAGGTCACCGAGTCCGATTTGTGCGGCACCCAGGAAAATAACGTTATGCGGGAGTCCAAACCTGAAAATGCTGGAGGCCAAAGCTGAAATTGGAAAAACAATATGAATATAGCCTATTTTACTCCAGGAGATCCCAGGATTACCCACCCAAAATATCGTTGCGATCGGTTCAGCCGTTTTTTGCGGTACCTTCGAACGGACGGACAGATGGACGGACAGACAGACGGACGGACATTTGGTGAATTATAGTAAGATTGTTCCTCTGTTACCTCCACCACTGAAGATGGGACGAGGTTATGTTTTCACCCCTGTCTGTTTGTCTGTGAACAGGATATCTCAAAAAGTTCTGGACGGATTCGGACAAAACAGGTTGGGAGTGTGCCAAGGACGCAAATCGTTTCGATCTTGGTGAAGATCCGAATACGGATCCGGATACCAGAATTTTTTAATTTCTGAGTGATTCTTCACCATTGAAAGATGGGACCAGAAACGATATATAGCACGGTATTTCAAAAGGTTGTGGACGACTTATAAAACTAGGTGAATGACTTGGTGAGGCTGCAAGAAGAAGCCGATTCGATTTTGGTTCATGTCCGGATCCAGATATGGCCTATCGATGGATACAAAACGTAAACTGTTCAGCCTGGTGGAGGTATGTGCTCTACCAAGTGCCGTTCGAATTACCCTCGCCAGAGGAATAGATCATTTGAGTCAGTTTGTTACTTGGGGGGGGGGGGGGGGGGAAATAATTTTTTGACAAGTATGTTGATCACTCCGGTTTGTGTGTGTGTGTTTATTTGTCTGTCCGCTCACTTATACTTGCCTGCCGGTCACAATTTTAAACCGATCCTCACGAAACTTCACCAGCTGGTAGAGTTCGTGGTCCGACAAAATCCCATATATTTTTGAGGTCAAAAGGTCAACATAGGCCAAAGGTCAAGCACTTTTTTCCAATTACTAAAATCCTCAATTTTCATCTGATCGACTTGAAATTTGAATAGGATTTTCATATCAGCTAACTGAATTCAACCACCAACGACTTTTGAGATCAACATAGGCTAAAGATCAATACCTTTTTTTCAAATTTCTAAAATCCTCAATTTTCATCCGATTGACTTGGAATTTGAATAGGATTTGCATATCATCTGACTGAAACCAACCACCAACTATTTTTGAGGTCAACATAGGCCAAAAGGTCTCTCAGTGGTTGGTGACGCACGAAAATAACCGCACGAAAATAACCCCAACTGAGGACCCAAATAGGCCGAATTTCTAAAATTGACAATTTTCATCCGATTAATTTAATTTGAAGAAGATTTGCATTTCAGGTCACATAATTCAAGCACAAATTTTTTTTTGAGGTAAAAAGGATGCTCTACTGAGTGTCATTCTACTTTGTTCTCTATGAGTGATTTTTCTGTCTGTCTGTTTGTCCACACAGAATAAATATGATTTTCTCTGAAACCGTTGGTCCGATTGACAGGAAATTTTCACCAGAGGTGCAACTCCACGTTTACAATTTTTTTGTCACAATTATGACGTCATAGGTCACGTGGTATGGGGCCATCTTGGAAAACCGAAAAAAATTGCACCTCTATTTATCCGAAATCGCTGAATAGAAAGAATTGAGACATGGCTAATTGTAAAGAACACTCCATGGGGAATAAAATATGATGATGATGTCATATGTGCCTCAATTATGACGTCATAATTGGACAAGTACAAAACTTCATCCGATCAAGATGAAATTTCTTGAGCATTATTTCGGGATAAATTGGTGGAGAAAAAAAAGATGACGTCATCGGTCACGTGGTTCGGCCGCCATATTTGTTTTACCACAAAAGCCTTAAAACCCACTGAAAACACGTCCTGGCGAGGGTCTGCAATGGCTGATTGCTCTTTCTTGTTTTGTTTTGTGATCTAATGGTCACTTTTCCAATGAACATAACCTTGTTGTTGTGGAGGTGTTGACCGTTGCGTTCTTACAATGTTGCTTGTCAAAGTGAAGACTGCGTTTTGTTCAGTGTCCTGCACATTTCCCCTTTTCTCCAACTAATTGGTATTTTGTTTGCACACCCCACTTCTGTTTACACTTCTCCTGGAATCATTTTTATTTTTAAAAGGTGTCTTCGATTTACTCCACGAGTCTGGAATAACCCCAGACACCCAACACATGTGCGTTGTTGTTCATGTATATTTTGTCGCAGTCATTTCATTTTAGAAACAGCCCATCCGTATTTTACATTGAGCTCCCAGAAGGCTCTTGTGCAGCTTATTTGGCCGCGTTTCCTCAAATATCTCATTCTGTACATGGACGTAATAGCTAAATAAATACTGAGCCGCTCTGGAAGTGTTATATATGCGTGCCATAAAGGCAGCCGCACGAAAATAACGAGCTCATAAGCTGCTCGGGGATATGAACTCATGGACTGAAGCATCGAGGGAGCGAGTAGTGTTCAAAAAGAGTCTATTATAGCTGGCTGGCTCTCCTTGGTGCGAGTAGCTGGCTCTCCTTGGCCTCCTGGGTCGAGCGGCAGCTCCTTGAATCTGTTTGTGGGATGTTTGCTCCAGTGCCCACTGGTCCGAGGAGTACACCTGCCGTTTCCTCTTCAGGACTCGTCTGCTATGTTCCAGGGACGGACGTGACTACTTCCAAAGACTCACGCGCTGACTTCATTTGGTATTGGTCGTACCAGCAAATCTTTAACGAAGGAATCTTTTGCGAATTTGTATCTTTCGAAGGACTCGGCTGGTATGCGCTGAAGGCCATCACGGAAAGGAGAGAGGGAGCTGGGAGGGCTAATTTATGGATCAATTCCAATCATTGTTTCATGCTGCTGTATTGACATTATAATTGTGAATGATTGCGATATTATTTATATTTTACACCCGTTATTCCTGTTTCTCAATGGTTTATTTTCCCCCAAAAATTATTTTTAGAATTAAGGAAGCCAGGTGACATGTTTTCGTCTCCCTAACAATATATAAGCGAGAAGACCACTCGGTAGAGAGTATACCTCCGCCAGGCTGAACTGTTTACGTTTTGGATCCATTGATAGGCCGGATCTGGATCCGGACCCGAAACAAAATCTGATCGCCTTGTTCTTGTCGCCGAACCATCTGATCCACCTAATTTTGTCATAATCCGTCCACAACGTTTCACAATATCGTGCTATACCACATATCGTTTTGGATCTATCACTCAATGGTGAAGAGTAAACGAAAAAAAATAATTCTTGTATCCGATTCCGGATCCAGATCTACACCAAAATCGAATCGAGTTGTCCTTGTCACACATCCAACCGGTCCACCACGTTTCGTCCGAATCCGTGCATAACCTTTTGAGATACCGTGCTCACAGACAGACAGACAGACAGACAGACAGGGTGAATACAGGACCGACGTCCACCTTTGGTGGCGGAGGTAAAAACCGAGCAATAACAAGAGGCTTTCTACGATCCTGGTTTAGAAGCCTAAAAATGTCGCCTTGTGCAAACGCAGCTGAACAGAGCCCCCCCCCTCTGCCCCTACAGATGTTAGATTTGAACTGTAGATGGTTAGGGGATGTTTAAACATAATAGTAAAAGAGACTCTGGAAGGTGATATTAAAAATCGAGAGTGGGAGCGAGGGAGAGTCATGAGTAGGGAGGTGTCAAAAATCGTGCTGTATTTGCATACACAGTTCATAGTATAAAAGGTGAGTCCCAAAAGTAAGAGAGAAAGATTATAATGATTCTCTCAGACATCAATTGGATTAATGCATAAACCGCAAATGTCAGTCTTGGAGTGAAACATCAGCGTTTATCTACAATATAAAACACAATGTGTATTTGTGTATGTGTGTGTGTCTGTCCCCCTTTATTTATTGGGCAATCGTTGAACACGGCTGTCTGTCCACCGGTTAAAAGATCTAAAATAATCTGAGGTCCCAAAAGACCCCAAGGATCCAGAAGACCCAGTGGACCCTAATCACCCAAAATACCTGAAGACCCAAAATACCCGATAGACTGTTAAAGACACAAAAGACAATTAAGACCCAGAATAACCCAAGGACCCAGAAGACCCAAAATACCCCGAAAACCCAGAAGACTGAAAAGACCATGAAGGCCAAAAAAACACCCAGAGGATCCAAAAGACGATGAGGATCCAAAAGATCCAAACAACCCGAAGCACCCAAATGACAAAGATAACCTCAAAGACCCCAAGGACTCAGAAACCCCCAAGGACTCTCAATATCCAAAATACCCCAAACACCCCAAAAGACTGAAAAGATCCTGAAGACCCAAAGACCATGAAGACCCAAAAGACCACAAGGATCCAAAACACCCTGCGGGTCCAAAAGACCCAAACAACACTGAGGACCCAAATGACAAAGAAGACCCTAAAGACCCTGAAGACTGTTAAAGACCCAAAATACCATGAAGACCCAAAATATCCCAAAGACCCAAAAGACCCTGAAGACACAAAAGACTAAAAAGACCCTGAAGACTCAATGGACCCCGAATATCCAAAAGACCCCAAAGACCCAATACACCCAGAGGATGCAAAACATCCCAAAGACCCAAAACACCCCAAAGACTTAAAACACCCCGAAGACCCAAAACACCCCGAAGACCCAAAACACCCTGAAGACCCAAAACACCCTGAAGACCCAAAACACCCTGAAGACCCAAAATACCCCGAAGACCCAAAACACCCCGAAGATCCAAAACAGCCGGAAGACCCAAAACATCCCAAAGACTCAAAACACCCCGAAGACCCAAAACGCCCCGAATACCCCAAACACCCCAAAGACCCAAAACACCCCGAAGACCCAAAACACCCCAAAGACCCAAAACACCGCAAAGACCCAAACAACCCAAAGACCCAAAACACCCCAAATACCCAAAACACCCAAAAGACCCAAAACACCCCGAAGACCCAAAACACCCCGAAGACCCAAAACACCCCCAAATAACCAAAATACCCTTAAAGGCCAAGAGGATCCAAAAGACCCTGAAGACCCAAATGGCCCTGAAGACTAAAAACACCATGAAGACACAAAAGGCCAAAAAGACACCGAAATGGTCAAAGCTGCCTATCCCTCTGAAACGACGTGTGGTGAGGTGCGCGGAGCACGCCGAGTCATGCTAGTTTATATAACTAGGGCATGCCCGTACTATATATAAGCTAGGACGTGCCCGTACGTGGGTGCCCGTTCCTTGCCAAAAAAAAAAAAAAAAAAAAATTTGTGTAGGGGTGTGTGTGTGTAAACATCCTAGGGCGTGCCCGTACGTGGGTGCAAAAAAACATGCGTGCAAACAACAACAACAAAAAAAAACTTTGAAACCACGTGGCAGTAACGACCACAGAACCCCCCCCCCCTCTATTTACATGAATGGTTTGGTCCATTCGCAACGACCACAGAACCCCCCCCTCTATTTACATGCAATGGTTTGGTCCAAAGCGAACGGCTTGCAGTGTTTGGTAAAGAAATCGCCATAGCTCGGTAAGTACTTGTCCGATTAATATGAAACCTTGAAAAGGCACATCCTCGGGTCCCCAGCAATATACCTGGCAAGTTTAAAGTATATCGGACCCGTGGTTGTCGAGAAACAGCGGTCACAGACAAACATACACACATACACACATACACACATACACACATACACACATACAAACACACATACACACAGAGATTAATGGAATTATAGATAGATGACTGATATACAGGGTGAATCAAAAGTATCGCCCGCGCCCGATTTATGTTTTTTCGGCTGTCAGTGGCTTTTTTCGAGTGACAGAGTGGCAGTTTTTCGTCAGTGGCTTGATGAAAACTTTCCCGGAAAGTGGATCGGCCGCCGCTGTCCGATCGAGTGGCCGGCACGCTCCCCAGACCTTACACCTCCAGATTTCTTTCTTTGGGGGCTCATGAAAGACCTTGTTTATCGTGAAAAGCCTCGTACCATTCAGGAATTGAAGGCTCAAATCACTGCAAAGTTTGAGGAAATTGATATCGAACTCTGCAAGCGTGTGTGCCACTCTGTGCCTGCTCGTCTGCAATTGTGCATCGATCACGAGGGAGGGCACTTTGAAAATTTCAAGTAAAACAGCTTGGTACACTTCCGTAATAATTTTCCCCCGAATAAATGGTTAGATAAACATGTCATTCATTTATTTATACCTTCTTGTACACTGTAATACAAATGTCAAACAAACAATCAACTGACAGAAATATATATATATAAACAGAAATCGGGAGCTACTTTTGACTCACCCTGTATATATATATATATATATATATATATATATATATATATATATATATATATATATATATATATATATATATATATATATATATATATATATATATACACATATATATGAAATATATGTTGGGGTGAGCTAGACTGCCATGGTGGCTCCTGGGTGTGGTGTTGCTTCTCTGAAAGGCTGAATAATTAAAGCAATTTTACTGCAGGTTGTTTGATCGTGAATTGGGCACGTTCTGTGGGTTCCACCATTGGTCCCACGTTGCTTGCAAACAAGTCAAAACATAATTTTCTTGTTACAAAATTCAATTTGCATCATGTCGTAAATTATATTTGTTTACGACTGGACTTTGAGACCAATTCGAATATTTAAATAGTGTTTTAAAGTTCCTATCTGTCCTGATAGGATGAGAAAGAGATAGTGCACTTACCCTTTGAGCTATTTAAAGTCTGGGTTTGATTCCCGACCTGACTATAAACGGTCGGATTGGCGCTTTGTAGGTAGGTCGGCAGGCCGTTGCATCACAAAGAGTGGCGTCCATTAGATGGACATTAACCTGGATGTTCCTTTATGTATTAATCGATGGATATTAAAGATTCCATGGTTTCTTTTGCGAATAGTCAGTAACTCATTTCTTCCAATGAACTATTTCCAAATTCCTGCTCGAATCGGCTCCAGTTGAACTTCGGGCCCGACCATCGGCCTCCTTGTAAAATTGAGGAGGCAACTTCCCCCACATCTGACCCAAAAGAAGGTGGGTCGAATCGGGACCATACTAATTGTTTCTGTAATACTACTCGTTCCTCCATCACATAAATGAGTGCCTGAATTTTGCAAATTGTTTTTTTTCTTTCGAAACTTCCTTTTTGCGATCACGAAACTACCCCAACCAAACTGTAAGGCATTTTAATTAACACTTTCCCGAATACAGCAGCGAATAATAAAAGGATACCGAAATTGAGAAAAGGGTTGGTTTTCAGCTTGGTAATATTTTGTGTGGTTGAGGAAATGGGGAAGAAAAGGATGCGCAGGTTTGGGCAGGAGAATTTTTGCCATGGAGCTTTATTGTACTGTTTGCATAGGTCTGGATTTTTGGATTTTTTGGGGAGGGGGGATTTTTTTGCGGTGGGGATTTTTTTCACCTACAACTGACTCGAGCATTCAAGTTTATACACTCAGAGGCATTTATTTGTTTGTGGACCAAGCATCTCAATTCCAAAACCCTGTGAGGTCCCCCACCCTCCTCCGGTAAATAACCCCAGTGTGTGTACCATAATCCCAATTGTCAAATACAATATTCCTTTGCCTTGTTTTTGTACACACATGCACCTGGCAGTTGCTTATTTACACTTCTCTTCATGAAAGTAGCCACAAGACTTTATTCATTTTCAATACTGACTCCAATTCCCCATGTTTGCTTCGCACTATGCAGGTGACTCGATCGGTATCCTAATGGCGCTAATGTCAAGAGCCAACATTGTGAAAACAAAATGATTTATTTGCCAGTAAATGCATGCCAGAGAATGGATTGTAAATTCAGCCGGTGGTTGTAGCACCTGCACACCTTCTCAGGAAGGAATTTGGAATTTTACCGGAGTTGCGGCACACAATGACTTACTCTTCCGAAATGCATTGTGGCCTAGTGGGATCTTCAATGTCCGCCAGCAAATGCGAACAGATGGGACAGTCGGCTGAACGGTCCCTCTGGAACCTGGAGGATGACGGGCTCATTGATGAGCAACGTCCTGCCTGTGATACACCAGGGTGAGAATTTATAGTCGGGTCAGGAATCAAGGCGATTGGCATGGACTTCCTCCAATCTCGTGGTCAACGCGTGGCGCTCAACGGGATCCTCTCATCTCCTCTCCCTGCTGATACTTGAGCAGCGTCTTGAGCCCAGTCCTGTTCCTCATCTTCATGAACGTTCTCTCCGATTCTCTAGAAAATCGTTATTTTTCACTGGCAACTCCACCCTCTGCGACTCAACCAAGAAAATTTCCAAAGTGATCAGAGCATGAGAGTACACTGTATTTAGTGGGACAAGTCCAACACTCTTTGTTTGTTTGGTGAGCAAATTCTGACCATTTCTTCCTTATTGTCTGGTCTTTAGGTAAAATAAACTCACAACTTGTCCTGTTTGTGTTTTGATAGAATCCACTCGCATATCTCTTCCCGATCTTGGTAAAACAGATGATTGATTATCATGGAAGAATGGTCTAACACTCACTCCGATGTGCTCAATCTGAGAAAGGGAGTTAAATTGGTGATGTCATTTCTACATCTTCCTCAATCAGTTGAGTTGGAGTGCACTCATGCATCAGAGACATTTATGCTTCTCGGTGATGATGCAATTACCATTGTTGACATAAATGTTCAGGGTACCGTGAGATGACCAACCTAATATTTTGCAGTCATTTATTTATCTATATCTCAGGAGCTGCTGAATCAACTTTGAAATAATGATTACTTTCAGGAATAATTGTTAACCAGTTCCAAAGGTATTAAACAAGAAAATCAAAATGTAATCAGTTTCAAAAACTTTTTCTTGCGATTCTGAAAAAAATATTATATATTGTTACGGAATCGTCACTTCCGTTGTTGTGGTTCTCATCCACTGTAAACATTTTTGGTTCCATGTACTATTATTGTTATCATTTAAGTGAAATAGAGATAACTGTTTTCAAAAGGTGAAAAAGTTAGTGTTTTAAAAGAAACCGGAAACCGGATCGGGAACCAGACAAAGAAGAAGGGGAAGACGGAGGCGGAGCAAGTGAGGCGGAGAAGAAGCCGAGCTGCTTTGAGGTCTTGAGCAAACGCTGGTGAACGGGGGTCACGAGCGAACTTTGGGTTTCCTGGGAAAGGGATTCCTGTGACAGAGTGGTTATCGCTGTGACAGATAAACCTGCATGACAGGTTTTGCGGTTGATTCCGAAGAGAATCGTTGGAGTGCAGTTACACCTCGAGTACGGGCCCGTCGGCCACTTTGCCTCGCTCCCGATTTCGCATCACTCCTGGCTTTTCACCTCGCTCCAACCATTTCACCATATCCAGCCGTTAGCTTGGTTTGCGTGTGTAACGTGGATTTTGATTGGGAATTTGTGGTTCGCCGTTTGGGAGCCGTGGAACGTTCATACCCGAAGGTGTGTTTTCCCAGTCGCCTCTTGAGGGCACCTTTGCCCATCTTTGGCTGCGTGACTGTCAGCCGAACGGGATTCTGGTCTCGATACGACATCATTCTTACGATCACTGGAGCATGGATTGACTTTGGCTTGATGCCGGGACAGAGTCTTTGGGAATGTTATTTTCACTCACTTGGAGCGCAGTGAGTTATATTGTACGAAACTGATGGTACCATCATAGGAATGATATATTGGTTGTACAATTGATTAATATTGTTATTGTGCTGTTATTCTTGTGTGACCTTAATACAATACTTGTTTGTTGGTAACAATTGGTGTGGTTTCACCATTGATCTTTGACACACAGAATAACACATCTTTCTGCCGTGACTCCTTTCGGGGCTCGGAGGTACACTGTGACCGGGGTTTGGGGAGGAGCACGTAACAATATATATATATATGTATATATATGTACAATATATATATATATATATATATATATAAATATGTATATACACACACACACACACACACACACAGTGGTCCAGAGGCCCTGGTCACATTTTGAAGAACAATACCTGCAACAAACAACCAAGTTTATTATCGTTCTTTGGTGCAAAACAAAACATGATTACTCATTAAACAGTCTAATCAGTCCAATATAAATGAAATAGTTTCGTTCAAATATTCAAACTGCACTCTGACACACAGTTCTGTCTGTTTCAGTCGTTAAGGCAGCAGTCTAATTATGGATGAATTGTTTCAAGTCTCTAAGGGTCGTAGGATTCCTCGCAAACACTTTTTGTTTGAGGAAACCCCAAAGGAAGAAATCACAGGGTGTTGTTAAATCACAAGACCATTTGACTGGCCCGGACCACGATGGCCAATCCATTTGTCTGTAAAGTTCAAATCAAGGGCCTGGCGTACACTGGCAGCATAATGAGTAGGCGCACCATCATGCATGAACCACATTTGGTCATCATTGAGTGGAAATAAATGCTACTCCAACATTTGAAGGTAAATTGCAGCATTTACATTTTCTTCGAAAAATATTGGTCCAATAATGCCTCCAGAAGAACTGCCTGCCCAGACGGACACACTAGCTTGATACTGGAAGTTGTCCCCAACAGTAAATCGTGGGTTGTCTACTGCCCATATCACGCAGTTATGATGATTCACAGAATCAGATAAAGTAAACTTGGATTCATCTGACCACAAGATCCTGTTCTCCAAATAATTGTCCATATCCATTAACCCAAGCAATGTCTCACATGCCTCAACGCACCTGTCAAAATCATCCTCAGATAGTTGGTGAATTAATCTGGGTATGTATGGTTTCACATTAAGGTCTTTTCGTATTCTTCGAATCGATGATCGGCTTATGTTGGTGACGTTTGATAAACGACAAGTTGATAATGGTGTGTTACTGTCGAGTTGTTGTTGAATGACCGCTCAGCTTTCCTCAGTTCGAACAGTTATAGATAACTGAGGAAACAAGACCTTTAGAACAGTACGAGGTTATGGAAAAATGCTGCCGATTTCATCAAACTGCTTGTTTATTCTGCCGATGGTTCTTCTGTTAATTGCGTCGGCACCACATTCTTTGACAAGTTGTCTGTGAACTTCAGCCGAATTTCCAGATACAGAATACAAGCGTACAGCGTGAATTTTCTGTCTCACGATATCCTCCATCATATTAGGGCATCTAATTCACAATGAACTGAACTAATGCAAAGACAAACGTGAGCAGCACAGTGAGCAAAGCTCACCCCGATCCATATCACATGATGCACCTCACCCTGTTGCGTATCACGGGATGCCTGTGCATGTTGAAGCGGTCACATCCATTTACGAGCAATTATGTTTTATTTTGCACCAAAGAACAATAATATACTTAGTTGTTTGTTGCCGGTATCGTTCTTCAAAATGTGCCCAGGGTTTCTGGACCACCCTGTATATATACATTATAAATATATTGTTGCGGTTTTGCGTGACCCCCGTTCCCTTACCAAGGGGAGATTAGGCCCCTTGTTCTTCTTGGGTCTTCGCAATCACGAGGCTTGAATCGCCACTCCCGGGCAGATGCAGGACAGGGTTTTCGGGACAATTTTCGCACGTACCTAAGTACCCACGCCGCCGCGGAAACGGGGATCAAGTCTCACACGAACCACGTGTAATTGAGTATGTCTGAGCGGATGGCGTACCATGTGGTCCGTGCAGTTACCTTGTTATTGGAACCCGATCAGAGCGATATAGTTTGTACCACACTCAGTCAATGATGGAAGGGACGAAACGGTCGAATCAAAGAAAGAACACGTTTAATTATTATTATTTACACAAGGATTGGTAGAAGAAGCAGAGACACAGGGCAGATCTTAGTCAGTCTTAACTTATCCACCCAGACAATGGGCCCATTCACACTCACAGGGGGATGAAGGAAGGAAATGTTCATGCGCTGAATGCGCCAGCTTGGTCGTTCAGGAACAGCTCACCCGGCGTGGCCCTCTGGCGGTCACAGCATGTCACCCGACGAAGGCAGGCTGGCAGGAGGGAGGAATCCTCACAGCGCGTGTCTTGACAAAGGCAGGCAGGCGGGAAAATATACGTGCGTCTCTGTAGCCCAGCACGGCTGTCCTTCACAGCGCGATTAATACAACTGTGCGCTTTCACTCTCGTAACTGAACGGAGGATCTGACTCAAGCTCAACCGAGAACTCAACTTGTAACTCGTCTGCCTCCCTTCTCACCACTTGTCACAGTGCGTATCCCCTCATAACTTGTAATTCAACACAGCGCTTCGAACCGATAACTCAAGCTCATCACTCAGCGCATGTCCTCCTCATAACTTAGTTCAACAGAGGACCCTGGCTCATAACTTCACGAGCGCCTCTCCCCTCATAACTGAGGTGGGGGCTTCGGGCACAGGGTTATATAGCCACGCCCTGGCCCGCATCAAATGTTCCAAACCACACCCTCCGCCGCAGTGGTAAACCACTCCCCTCGAGCCCTGATTGGCGGCTCGTGCTTACCAGTCACTCCCCACTCCTTCTGTCCCACCTTCCTTCGGCCTGGATCGACTTGTCAGGCCGGCCTCGTGGTAATTTGCACCAAAACTCAAAGTATCGAGGTGGCATAAGCATTGGAAGGAGACCTAACTCTCATTATTCTACTCAACGCAAAACTAAACATAGGAAAGGTCTACGCTTACACTTACTAAGAAATAACTGAGCTTAAACGAGGCTACGTGTTGTAGTGTGACTAAACTATGAGGGGAGATTAACCTTTATTTGTAAAAACACAACAACAATTTCTCTACATATATACATATAGTCCTGTCCGTGGCTGATGAAGACAGGCCTCAGATGAATAGCCGAAATGAGCTTTTACTCTGAGACGTTTTTCGAACCTTGCCGGGATTGTCTTTGGAGCACGTGGGAAAGGCCGGAAGCCTTATCTAATCAGGAACACATGGGGTTAATCTGAACCCACAGAACAAAGAAACGAAACAAGACAATAAATTGAAAGTCAGCAAATAATGATTTAATGACAATAATGCAAACAATTAAAATAAATGTGAGGTGAAAACTATTTCCATATTTGAGACGTCTCCAATCAGACTAGGATACAAACAAGGGGAAAATAAAAGTAAAAATAAATGATATTTCGTTTCAAGCTGGCCGGCATTTAGCTTTGCGTCCCCAAATAGCTGGTAGGGCTTGCTGGTTGTCGAACCAGAGTCACCACGTGGGAAGCACACAAGATGGCGCGGAACCAAGCCTGTAGCCAGCCGCTGTCATGAGGTAAGCAGGCAGGATCCTTCTTTGTTTTGTTCGCGACCACCTCCGTTTCCAAAGAGCACCACCATCAACCAACACCCCCTCCTCCAACTTTGCAAAAGTCGCAAAGCCCCGACACATCTCTTTTTCAGTCTCTTAAAAAAAGTCTCATTTTCAGTCTCAAAAAGACTTTTTCAGTCTTTTTCATCTCGAGCCAAAGATGTGCCACCACTCGCGACCAAGCCAGAACAAAGGAGAGAGTGGAAAACACGACCGTTCGGTATAAATTCCAGGATCAGAAGAAGAGAAATGCGACTGCCTCCAACGAACGCCAGGACCAGAAAAAGAGACCAAGATGCCGAGATGGCTTTTTTTTTGCTCTCCTAGCTCTCGAATGTTCGACAATGGCTTTTCTCTCTACCAATTGCCTGAGCCCTGCCCATCACCCCATTGTTCCTCCACCAACCACGAAGGTCAGGGGGTGGTCTCTTCGCCATGAGTCGTCAGGGGGCGGAGTCTAATCTCTGTTCGGGAATGTTCTGATGATGTTGGGGTTTCCTTGCCAATCGGCAAATGCTGTTTCTGTCGGCACAGGCGGCGTTGTGAGCTAATTAGTCCATTACATCGCCGTTGGTGTTTGACAGGCTTTTATTTGTAATAAAGACTGATGGAGGATCACAGGGGGCAAATTACACACTGGGGAAATAATCTTTAATCCCTATAATTAATTAGCCCAAAGCCACGCCCCTTATGGCGACATGCAAATGCTCTTAACCTGAATATTTACCCTGCTTATGTACATCCTGATGGGTTTCTTCTTCTTTGCAACACACGGTCCATACTAAAACCTACACATTCTGAACCTTCCTAAGGTATTCCATGTCTACCCCCACAAGCGTAACAATATAAATATATATATATATATATATATATATATATATATATATATATATATATATATATATATATATATATATATATATATATATATTGTTACAGACGCGGTTTTGGCTGTTGGTTTACCGAGCGGTTTGGTATGACCGCGTCTGCACAGTTTACCCGATTATACTCGAACGTTGGCTGAGTCGCGCTACGCTAAATCAATTGAGGAAAGGACACAACGGCTGGGTTAAATGACACGACAACAGGGGTACAGTTCTCAAGACCTCCGGAGGAGGTTATAATATGGGATATGCGGAACGTTTAGATTACAAGGACCAGAGGGACAGCATAGGAAGGTGGGCACTTAATCACGGTCTTATAGTAGCCCCGACAGACCACAGATAAACAGGACAAAACTGACTCACACAGGGATTGATGGCAAGGAAGGGCAGGTAGTCGAGGCTCAAGGTGCACCTTGGCTCAGGGGCAGAATCGACCCGGTCCGGTCCAGAGATGCGGGAGGTCTCTCAGCGCTCGGAGGTGGCGACTTCTCTTTCCAAGCTGGGGGCGCATCTTACGTCACGTCCGGTAAGTGGCTGCGTATATCCGGCGGGGAGTGACACGCCCTCGGCTCGTTAGCTCCGCCCCAGATGGAATTGGCCCGCCGCTTCTTATTGGGTGCTGGGGGTTACCGGGCTCCGCCCTTGACGAGGAGCTGACAGCCAGCCCCTTCGTGGTAACCCCGTAACCTGGAGGTAACCTGGAGCACATGGGCAATGGCGGCTAACCGAGCCGGAGTGAGGACGCACACTCCCCGCGCGCTGTTGTTGTAGTTGTTGTTGTTGTTGTTGTTGTTGTTGTTGTTTCATGAGGAAGATGGGAGGAGGTATGGGGAGGTCCTAAACTCACTACTGGTGCCATACAATCACATTCTGGTGCAACGAAGAGTCAGAATTAATGGAAACGAGTCCTTAACTGACATAGACTAAGAATAACTAGCAAGATGTCCGAAAGTTGTCTACGTGAGATGCGGTGGACCTGGGCACGACATTTAATGGGGGAAAAAGGGGAAGGTCGGTTCTACAGAGTGTTGTTTACAGACAATGGGACTAGGGAATGGGGGATTGGGGATAGTTGGGGAGTATTGGGGAAATAGGGGAATATTTACAAGCGGATATGGATGGAGGCCAAATCCCATATCCGCAACATTGCACCCTTCTCTACCTCGGGGCGTCCCGACCCGATAAATTTTTACCTACTTTAGTGTGGCACTCAGATGTAGTTCCCTCTACTATTAACTCTACCCTGAGTGCGACAGTTTTACAGATATTCACAAATGAGTAAATATGTCCCCCTGCGACGTTGCACCCTTCTCCTCACAGAAACACACCCACAGGATAACCGAATCGCGGAAAGAATTCTCAAACTAAACATACAGCCGGTAGGGAGCATTATTTACACAAGACTACGCTGATATTTACACTACGATCCAGGACCTGTTTTTGGAGGAACACATGCAGATGTTATGCATAGAGAGAGAGCACGCATGCCAGCATCGATACACCAACCCACGAGTGCTCTGTGGCCTTACGGCCTTTAATAATGTGCAGAGCACCCCATCCAAGCACCAAAAGCACCACCCCATCATGTACAGTCAGCACCATCCGGTGCACCAATAAAAGGTTCATAAATCACCGGTGGTGTCGCAGCCGGCCGATGTTCTGCCGCTGGTCTTGCCTTCATGTGGTGCACTTGGCCTTCTGGCTTCTTTCAAAAATAAAGAAAGGCGCCAACCGCGTCCATTTCTTTATTGTGGCCGTCAGGGGGCCAACTATTAGTGGTTCACCTGTATGGCATAGGTGCCACGTTGACCCATAGGTCCATCCATGGGTGGTGCTTGCCCGCAAAAGAACTGCGGTCCATGGTGGGCGGCCACAAACATTGCGGTCCATATGGTGTATCGATCCAGGCAGCAAGCAGCGAAAGTACAGGCCCACAACTGCGGAGCCAGCACCTCTCTCTCCTCTCTCTCCTCTCTCTCTGCCCCAAAGCCAGATCCTCGGAGGTGGGAGACAAAAGAAGAAGACAAGTGAGTAAGGTGGTAAGGGCGCAAAAGTGCATGCAATATAAGGTAATGCACACTGGGGGCACATGGGAACCAGGTGAGACAGGTACGTTCCTACCGTACGCCCCCCCCCCCCACCAGGTAACCTACATTGCCCCTCCCTTACCCCTTACTGTATCCACAAAACACAACACTACCCATAAACATCTACTTTACAAATCAACAACCGTCCCTACTGTCTTCCCCGTTCCTCCCATAAACCAAATTCGTCTTCTCTCCCTCCTAACCAATCAAATTTGCCATTTTCAACTCTCATCAAAATTTGCCATCTCCAACTCAACATCATAATTTGCCATCACCAATTCATCATCAGTCCCTCCTAAGGAGGGAGAGATGGAATCACCCCAATGTCTCATCCACGTCGTGATGCGTCTCACCAATCCAACAGCAATTCTTATTTCCTGCACACAGAACAAAGAAAACACAGGTGTGGAGTCATCATCATCACCTCAGGTAAGTGGCTGCGTATGGTGCGACAGGTTCATCAATCCTAACTATTTCCTAAATGACTTTAACAACTTTACATTACCCGGGGTCTTTCCCTGCCAATCCATTGGCCCTCTTACACTATGGGTTCTAAAAACCAATTCCCATTGCCCAAACTGTGGTGCTTTTCAATTTGGGGTCTCACTCCCCCGATTCATCTCTCGGTGCCCTCGCACAATTTCTGGGCTGCGACGTGTACCTCTCCCAGCGGGTCTACCCACCTGCACACCTCCACCACTGCAGTTGCCTCCGAGCTTACCTGCTCCTTACCCTAACCTATCTACCTGGGGAAGGCCCTCTGGCGCTCTCCCCACTCGGTGCCCTCTCTGGCACTGGGCTACCAGGGTCCGTCCTCCGGATCCTCGGGCCCCATCCACAACTACTGGCTCCCAGAGCCCACCTGCAGCCTCACCTGGCCGACATCCTCACAGTGGTGGAGTGCCCAAACCAACTACACACACTAACAGGCTACACGCCCAGCCATTTCCACAACACTAATGCACCCATCCGCA
Source organism: Myxine glutinosa (assembly GCF_964187855.1). Taxonomy (NCBI): domain Eukaryota; kingdom Metazoa; phylum Chordata; class Myxini; order Myxiniformes; family Myxinidae; genus Myxine; species Myxine glutinosa. The sequence continues at coordinate 72,872,534 of NC_136274.1, read as the reverse complement.
ATACCATTCTGCAATCGCACCACAAATGCCAATATCCAACCACAATTTACCTATACCCTCTACCTAACACTTACACTACCCGCCCCGGGTACTCGTGAAAGGGGTCCACTCTTCCCCCATCCACACCTTCGCACCATGCACACCACTCCGTACCACTTACTCCAACTCTCTCCACACCACTCATTCTCTGCTCCATGTATTCCACACACCTGCACTTGCACACCTGTGCTCTCACACCTGGTGCCACCTGCACCCTTCTCTCCCCAAGCGCATTCGCGCTGATCCACAACACTCACTACTCATACACTGCTCCACACACCTGTTCAGTTTTCACACAGCATCATCTCATCTAACTACTCCCCTCTGAAACTTGCGCTTCCCAGTCGCCCCTTTAAACAATTGCGCTCCCTCGTCATTATTATCCACACTAATCTACCTGCGTCCCCACTACAGGTATCAGTCACTAACTAAACTTAACGTTACCTACTGTCATCTTCTAGGGCCCTATCAATATCCTAACCCACCCGGGCTAGTTTTCACTGCCATACACCCCATAAGCTATAGCGCATTTGCCCCACATGGGAAGGGTGGCAGGGATGCCACCCTTACCCACCGGGCCCATCGCTCATCAAGCCCCCAGTCCTCTGGCACTAATAAGCCCCCCTTATTCAGAGGTACTGGGTCCCGCCTCGGCATCTAAAGCCGAGGCAATCCACGGGGGCACCTGCTCGCCGGTGTAAGGCCTTCTAGTGTACCGGGGTCTGGCGGGGGGGTGTCTGGGGTCGGCTAACCCGCTCCCCCCTGGGCGGAGTTAAGGACCTCAACCGCCGGGGATCATCCCGGCGCGTGGCTCGACAGTGCCGCGCCAGGTGACCCAGACGGTTGCAGGTATAGCACCTCACCTGATAAGGTGCTTGCCTCCGGAATTCCAAATTCCCCCCCCTGTAGGTCCGAATTGGATTACCCGCTCGTGGTCCACCGCGGGCCACCTCCGGGGCCGCCTGCCATGGTCCAGGTCCCGCCAGGCGCTGGTCCACCAGCCTCCGGACCATGCCCGCCAGGTCAGGACTCACGTCGGGGGCGGGCCCCCTAAGGGGTCCGCCCTCCATCGGGGGTCCCACCTGGCGGACCGCCATTGCGAGACGCTCGCCCCCCCGGGCCAGGGGCCTCGCTGCTTCCCAACGGGCCGCAGCGTCAGCCGCCTGGCTCAGAGTCTGCGGGCGCCACATGGCGAGCTGTTGCCGGAGCTCAATATCCGGGAGGGCCTGGATAAAATGGTCCAGCGCCAGGCTTTCCCGGGAATCCGCTGCCATGCTAGCATGTGCGATCCCCACTGCGCGGCGAATGTCGTGGGCAAGTTCCCCGATGGCTTCCTGGGGCTTGCGTTTTCGCAGCGCGAGCTGAGCTTTAACAAGCTCGCTCTGCTGCTCAATGCCGAATCGATTAATTAGGGCGTCGCGGAGGGCTTGCAGGGTGAGAGCACCCGCTGGTAATGCCGTCAGCACCTCCGCCGCCGCGCCGCGCAATGCGGCCACCAGGTGTACTCCACCTTCGTCCTCACCCCAACCGTTGCCCTTACACACACAGTCGAACTGCGCCAGGTACGCGCGTAGATCACTCTTGCCGTCATACGGCGCGAGTGGGACCTTGTGGGACCACCTCGTATGCGAGTCGTTGCCCGCCTGCCGGACCCCGTGCGTCGCCCTTTGCGGGGTCAGCGCGGGGCCGAGCCGGCCGGGCCCCCACAGTACATTACCCCCAAGGGGCTCTCGTGCCTCGCCGGTCCCTCCAACAACTACCCCTGTTGGTGTCGATGCATGGGTCACACCTCCGCAACCCGCTACCCATTCCATACCACCACAACCTTGCTCACCCACACCTCGCACCTCTCGTTCCATACCCTCCGGACCAACCATACACCTCACTCTTGGCCTCTCACGAACATCCGGGTCTATCTCGACCCCCAAGCTTATTAAATCACCTGGCGCATCATACGCACGACCATATTGGTCATCACTTACACCGGGTCCTCTTTCTCTTCGCTTCTCCTCCATCACCTGCGAATCCCTCATCCGGTTAATGAGCACATCATCACGATCCGAACACAGACTTTGGACCAATTCTTTTACTTCCTCCTTTATCTCTTTCTTATCCTCTCTCCGTCGCTTCTTAATTTCGCTCACCCCTTCTTCCACTTCTTCTAATTTCTGCTTCACCTCTTTTATTCCCCGGTACGTCTCCTCAAGCTCGTCCTCCAAGGCTACCTTGACCGTTTCCATGTGCGTCCTCACCTGCCGGTCCTTCGTCTCCATTACCTCTGTCACCTCGTCCAACCTCGTTGTCAGTCCCTCACGTACCATCTGACATTCCCTCTTCGTCGCTACCAAGTCATTTTTTAGGTCATTTTGTGTCGCTTTTAACCCTCCTATTACCGCTGTGTTCTTCTTTACCTGTTCCGTTAGTTCTTTTTGTCCCTCTGTCAGTTGTTCTACTTCCAGCGTCAACTCCTCTATACCCCCTTGCAATTTTACAGTCCCCTTTCTCACCTCCTTCTCCATGCGCTCCTTACAGTGCCTCACCTCCTCGCGCACTCCTCCGACCTCCTCACTCACACCTCTTCTGATCTCCTCTCCCATCACTTGCATCTCCTGCCCAGATGCCACCCTCATCTGCTCCATTTCCTCCCTGTGAGCATCCAGTTTGGTCTCTACCCCCATTCTGACCCCCTCTATCTGCTGCCCCATTTGTTTAACTTCCCTTTCCGCTTGGTCCCTCATGACTCATGTCCCTCATGACTCATCCATCCGGTTCCCCATTACCCCCATCATTCTGCTTTCCATTTCTTCGCTATTCTTGTCCATAAGGGCCTTCATTTGTATAAAAAAAGGTTCAAATCTACCAGCGGCGCTACTACGGTCGCGGGCGTGGACGCCGTGGCCATCTGCGAGGCGCCATTTTGCGCGCCCGCACCCTCGTGCGTGACGACGCTATTTTGCGAATCTGCTACCCTCACTGCTTCGCTCTCCTCTTGTCCCTCAATTTGGTCCTGGATCGACCCTGCCTCCCTCTCTTCTACCGGAACCCAGCCGTCTTGGTCTGCCATAGCGCGACTTTCAAAATTCGGGTTTTTTTTTTTTTTTGTAAAACACAATTAAATTTCGCTGTTATAATTTCGAGCGCGTGAAACGCGCTCCGGATCGAATCCCACTTCCCGACACCAATTGTTACTCTAATAGTACAATTGGTGTTCCAAAATTTGGGCTAAATGAATTTAGTCCCAGGTCCGAATCCAACTCCTCGACACCAAATGTTACAGACGCGGTTTTGGATGTTGGTTTACCGAGCGGTTTGGTATGACCGCGTCTGCACAGTTTACCCGATTATACTCGAACGTTGGCCGAGTCGCGCTACGCTAAATCAATTGAGGAAAGGACACAACGGCTGGGTTAAATGACACGACAACAGGGGTACAGTTCTCAAGACCTCCGGAGGAGGTTATAATATGGGATATGCGGAACGTTTAGATTACAAGGACCAGAGGGACAGCATAGGAAGGTGGGCACTTAATCACGGTCTTATAGTAGCCCCGACAGACCACAGATAAACAGGACAAAACTGACTCACACAGGGATTGATGGCAAGGAAGGGCAGGTAGTCGAGGCTCAAGGTGCACCTTGGCTCAGGGGCAGAATCGACCCGGTCCGGTCCAGAGATGCGGGAGGTCTCTCAGCGCTCGGAGGTGGCGACTTCTCTTTCCAAGCTGGGGGCGCATCTTACGTCACGTCCGGTAAGTGGCTGCGTATATCCGGCGGGGAGTGACACGCCCTCGGCTCGTTAGCTCCGCCCCAGATGGAATCGGCCCGCCGCTTCTTATTGGGTGCTGGGGGTTACCGGGCTCCGCCCTTGACGAGGAGCTGACAGCCAGCCCCTTCGTGGTAACCCCGTAACCTGGAGGTAACCTGGAGCACATGGGCAATGGCGGCTAACCGAGCCGGAGTGAGGACGCACACTCCCCGCGCGCTGTTGTTGTAGTTGTTGTTGTTGTTGTTGTTGTTGTTTCATGAGGAAGATGGGAGGAGGTATGGGGAGGTCCTAAACTCACTACTGGTGCCATACAATCACATTCTGGTGCAACGAAGAGTCAGAATTAATGGAAACGAGTCCTTAACTGACATAGACTAAGAATAACTAGCAAGATGTCCGAAAGTTGTCTACGTGAGATGCGGTGGACCTGGGCACGACATTTAATGGGGGAAAAAGGGGAAGGTCGGTTCTACAGAGTGTTGTTTACAGACAATGGGACTAGGGAATGGGGGATTGGGGATAGTTGGGGAGTATTGGGGAAATAGGGGAATATTTACAAGCGGATATGGATGGAGGCCAAATCCCATATCCGCAACAATATATATATATTGTTGTGGATATGAGAATGTTTTTTTATTTTATTGTTGTGGTAAAATGTTGTTGTAAAAGGTTGTTGTAAAATATCACCCCTCCTCCCTCCGTTTGTGGTTGTATAAAGGTCAAAGGGCGTTCCCGTAGTTAGTCCATAAAACATACATGCAGGACACGATATATCTTTTTTGACAGTTATATCCTTATTATGTGTATTAGTGTAAGGCTGTGTCTTCCATTAATTGAAATACTCCATTGCACCAGTGAAAGAGAATAGATCCCCTTTCCTTCCCATCCCCAAAACCTCCATTTCCATATTACATCCCCTCTCGTCATTGCTGAGCCCTCGATTCTCAATCACCTCCCCTCCAATAACCGCCATTGACCATGTGCTTGAGTCGGAGAAGAAAGGCGTGTCTCCACCTCGTCAGAGGGGAGGAGGGGCGTGCCCGCCCGTCGTCATCCAGGGCGGAGCCCGAGGGTCACGCGACCAACCAGGGCTGAGGTGAGCACCCCGATGGGCGTGTCCAAAACGCCGGCGGCGTAATCGCTGGAGGCGCTATAAAAGGCGCAAACGGAAGTGAGTAGTGAGTTGGTCACAAAGAGTTGGTCTGAGTCGGTTGCCAGAGGAGGGTCAGTGGTTGCGTTGGTTGCGGTGGTAAGAAGTCGGTGGTGAGAAGTGGTGGCGTCGAGGGGTCAGTGGTTGCGTTGGTTGCGTTGAGTTGTCAATGGTGAGGAGACACCAGGGCCAGGAGAGAGAAGGTGCCAAGGGCCATTACCAGCAGTTGCGCTAGAGACGGCAGACGCGCCCTGAGCTGAGCCAGAGAGGCAGCGTTGACTCCACCAGGCAGCTTCAACCCGTTACCCCGCGGGGACCAAATAGCGGTGGCATCGGTGGCCGTCGAGGTCCAGCCGACGTCCCGTGCGGGATCAAGCCCGAACCATCTGCCCCCAGCTGAACCTTCCCATTCCTCCTTCCAACATTCATTCCATTCCATCCTTCTTGTATACGTGAGTTTGTTTTGTTTGTTCTGTCCCTGGGTATTTAATTAAGTCTGTAGGTAAGCTAAAATTTGCACTGTCACCTGCGTCTTATGTGTTGTAAATAAAACTTGATTGCTCCTTTTTGCTTGTGTGTGTAAATAATAAACCCCATTACTCGTCTGTACGTCTTCTCGTTTTATTCCTTTTTCCTCTTGCATTGCGTCGTTTTTGTCTTTTCCCTCATTGAGCAGCTGTGGTGCGATACGGCCAAGGTTCTGGGTGAATCGGGTGAGTCAGGGATCCTGTAACGGTCGCGGCAATACCAAACCGCTCGGTAACTAACATCTTAATCCGCGATCTGTAACAATTGGTGTCTGGGAGTGGGATTCGGGGCCCGAACCAAATTTTTAAAAAACATCTAGACAAAATTTGGTCAAAATTACGAGCTGCCGAAATTTGTTTTTTTTTAAGAAAAACCCGAATTTTGAAATCGCGCCATGGCTGGTCAAGGCGACGGGATGCCGGTGGGTGAGCTAGAGGAGGGGTTAGGAGTAACCCAGGATCAAATGGAGGGGAGCAATGAGGAGGCGGTTGAGGGAGTTTCAGACGCACAAAATGGCGGCCTCGCGCACGTGGTTACAGCGGCACCAAATAGAGCCGCGCCCTTTGTACCAACGGTGGAAGACGCGCAATCATTTATGCCTGAAATGGAGGCCCTTATGGCCGAGATGAGGGAGCAATTCAAAAATGACTTGGGGAACCGGATGGATGCTCAGAGTGAGCGGTTGAGTAACCAAATTGAAGCAACAACGAACGGAATGAGGGCCGATAGGGAGGAAAGGGAGCAGAGGGACAGAGACCGCAAGTTGGGTGAAAAGGTCCCAGGGGTGCACGAGGAGGTAAAGCGGGTCGAAAAGCGCTGGTTGAGCGAAGCGGAGGAAAGCACGGGTACAATGACGGGGGTAGAAATCGCGACCCGGGGTTTGGAAAAGCCGGCGACCGATGAGGTAGAGGGAATTTTATTGAAGCCAACGGTCGTCGAGGTGAACAAAGAAATTATGGGTATAGTTGAAATTGGAGAGACCGGGGACTTAAAGTTAAAAGAGCAACAATCGGAGGAAGGAATGGAAATTGCTCAAAGTCTAAATGCACATCCTGATGCTGTACTCGCTAATCCAAATGGAAGTTTGCAGGTTTTGGTGCAGGGAGGAAGAAGAACCCCGAAGGTGAGACGTGCTGTTGTGTATTGTGCGGGGGAGATTTTGTAAGAGGATGTTTAGCGACAAAAGAATTTTCGCGCACTTGGGATCGAGGAAGCATCCGGGCGTTGGTGAAGGGTCCCGTGTGAGTGGAAATGGCACGCGTGGGAGGAAAAAGTGTGCGTCGGCGAGTGGGTGTGTTATAAAGTGTGGGAGTGAAACCGAGTGCGAGCGAGAATGCACGTCGGGATGTACGGAGTGTGACACGAGGAGAGCGTTGGTGGAATGTACGGACGGCATTGGAACGCCAGGTTTTGTGAGGGTGAAAGGGGTAGCGTATGCTTGTGAGCATGCAAGTAAAGCATCGATGGTAACTGGGGTAGTGGTTAGGGCGACGGATAGCCGATGCGAGCACTCGGGGCGCGGTGTGATTTGTTGGATGCGAGGCCCGGCGCGGGTCGATGCTGCGTCGCTTCTCTTCGAAGCGTCGTTGCCGATTTGGGCTTGGCCCCGCCCCGCACGGTCGAGTCCGGGCTTTGTCGGGCGAGGCGACCGGTCCGGTTCGAGGGCGAGTGGGAGGAAGCGGAACGGTGCCCCCTCGTGGGGACGGGGTTCCGACCGGGGGAGATTGAGCCATCGGGCCCGGGACCGCAAGGTGCCGCGCCGAGATGGTGCGTGGAATCTCGGTCCAACCAAACCACCTCCCTTGAACCGAAAGCCGGACGGATTCAACCTGCAGGCGACCAAACCACCCGAATTCATTGCTCGGCTTTGCGAAGCCGAGTTTAATGATGTCATGGCCCACCGAGAGGATGTAATAAGTAGATGGGTGATGAGGATAGTGTTTTGGCCCCGAAATTAGAAAAAAAGCAAAATTTGATGATGGTATGGGTAGAATTGGCAGTAAATGGAAAATTTTTGAATTGGTTGGAATTTGGACGAGCAAAATTTATAGTGAGAGACCCCCGATGTGGTGGGATGGCAAATCCACCATCCCTCACAGGTGGGGCAAATGCGCTATAGTTTATGGGGTGTATGGCAGTGGAAACTAGCCCGGGTGGGTTAGGTTATATTGTTAGGGATCTAGCGAAGATGACATTAGGTGACGGTAAGGTTTAGATAGTGACTGATACCTGTAGTGGGGACGCAGGTAGATTAGTGTGGATGATAATGACGTGGGAGCGCAATAGTTTAAAGGGACGACTGGGGAGCGCAAGTTTCAGAGGGGAGTAGTTAGCTGAGATGATGCCGTGTGTTTGAAGAGTGAACAGGTGTGATTGAACAGGTGGGATTGCACAGGTGTGCAACTGAACAGGTGTGTGGAGCAGTGTATGAGGGAGTAGTGGTGATTGCGTGTTGTGTTGACCAAATGGTCCAGGAAGAAAGGAGGGTGCAGGTGGCACCAGGTGTGAGGGCACAGGTGTGCAACAACAGGTGTATGTGGCTGTGTGGAATAAATGGTAGTGTGGAATAAATGGAGTATTGGAATGGATGGTCGTGGAGTGAATATGGTGGAAATTGTGGAGTGGAGTGGATGGTGCGAAGGTGTGAATGGGGGAAGAGTGGACCCCCATCACGGATACCCGGGGCGGGTAGTGTAAGTGTTAGGTAGAGGGTATAGGTAAATTGTGGTTGGATATTGGCATCTGTGGTGCGGGTGACAGAATGGTCTTTGGATGGGTGCAGTAGTGTTGTGGAAATGGCTGGGCGTGTAGCCTGTTAGTGTGTGTAGTTGGTTGGGCGCTCCACCACTGTGAGGATGTCGGCCAGGTGAGGCCGCAGGTGGGCTCTGGGAGCCGATAGTAGTTGTTGTGGATGGGGCCCGAGGATCCGGAGGACGGACCCGGGTAGCCCAGTGCCAGAGGGCACCGAGAGGGGTGACAGAGCCAGGAGGGGCCTGCCCCAGTTAGATAGGTTAGGGTAAGGAGCAGGTAAGCTCGGAGGCAACTGCAGTGGTGGAGGTGTGCAGGTGGGTAGACCTGCTGGGAGAGCTACACGTCGCAGCCCAGAAATTGTGCGAGGCACCGGGAGAGGAATCGGGGGAGTGAGACCCCAAATTGAGAAGCACCACAGTTTGGTCAATGGGAATTGGTTTTTAGAACCCGTAGTGTAAGTTGGCCAATGGATTGGCAGGGAAAGACCCCGGGTAGTGTAAAGTGTGTTAACATCATTTAGAGGATAGTTAGGATGAAGGATCTCCTCGCACCATCTGCATCCACTCACCTGAGGTGAGAGGTACTCCGCACCATGCCATGTTTTATTATTTTTACTGTGCAAATGTTTGGATTGTGAGACGCATCATGACGTGGGTGTGACATTGTGCGTAATTCCATCTCTGCCTCCTTATGAGGATTGATGATGAATTTGGTGATGGCAAATTTTGAAGTAGAGGGATTGTGGAGACGAATTTGGTATAGGGGAAATATGGGGAAGACGTGACAGTAGTGACGAATTTGTAAATGTGTAGATTTTTGTACATATGGGGTAAGGGCAAGGGTAGGGTAGGTGACAGGGGGGTGACGTACGGTAGGGACGAGCTTTCTCACTTCGCCCTCCGTACGCATTTCGCCTTGCATTGCCTTATTGATGTGTACCCTTGTGACCTTACCCCTCGCTCAATTGTCTTTCCCCTTTTGTCTCCCACATGACCTGTGCGCCGTTGGGCGCGGAGGGGAGCGTGCGTGGGTCGGCCATTGTGCGCCCGAAATTCCCAGAACCAGCTGTCTGCATCGATGCACCACATTATGGACCACATGCCTGTGGCCGAGCACCACTTATGGACCCCATGGGTTGGGGCATGGCCCCTCTGCTGGAACCGGCCATGAGGGCCCGAAATCTTGCTGGCGGACCTTGGCCACAGGGCACCGATGCCCCACAGGTGAACCACACGTAGTCGGCCCTGTGGGCCATAAATAAAGCAAATAAAAAGGACACATTGGGCACACTTTATTGAAAATAGGCCGCCAGTAAGCAAAGCAAAAGAATGACAACATCTGGAAGACCAAATAATAATCACCAGCAGAGGGAGCCGAAGATCAAGAGATCACCTGCAGGGTTAGGGGTTGTTGATTTTATTTTTATGGAACACTGATGAACTATGGTGACTGCACCGATTGGTGCTTGGGTGCTTGTATTGGTGCGTTTTTGGGTGTGTTCATGGTGCGTCGATGCAGAGCAGACTGTCTCCCCCCCAGAAAGAACAATCACAGGTCCTGGGTTAGTTTTGTAAATAAAAGTAGCGTCAATTGTAAATAATGCTCCCCACCGTCAGTGTATAGTTTGAAGACCATTCCGCAATTCGGTTAACTGTGGGCGTAAGTCTGTTAGGCAGGGTGCAATGGAGCAGCAGGACACATTTATTTATGTTTTAAAACTGTCGCACTCAGGGTCAGGTTAAAAGTAGAGGGAACTACACCTACGTGCCACACTAAGGTAAAAGTTATAGGCCCGGGACGTGCCTAAGGGGAGGAGGGTGCAGTGTTGTGGATATGAGAATGTTTTTTTATTTTATTGTTGTGGTAAAATGTTGTTGTAAAAGGTTGTTGTAAAATATCACCCCTCCTCCCTCTGTTTGTGGTTGTATAAAGGTCAAAGGGCGTTCCCGTAGTTAGTCCATAAAACATACATGCAGGACACGATATATCTTTTTTGACAGTTATATCCTTATTATGTGTATTAGTGTAAGGCTGTGTCTTCCATTAATTGAAATACTCCATTGCACCAGTGAAAGAGAATAGATCCCCTTTCCTTCCCATCCCCAAAACCTCCATTTCCATATTACATCCCCTCTCGTCATTGCTGAGCCCTCGATTCCCAATCACCTCCCCTCCAATAACCGCCATTGACCATGTGCTTGAGTCGGAGAAGAAAGGCGTGTCTCCACCTCGTCAGAGGGGAGGAGGGGCGTGCCCGCCCGTCGTCATCCAGGGCGGAGCCCGAGGGTCGCGCGACCAACCAGGGCTGAGGTGAGCACCCCGATGGGCGTGTCCAAAACGCCGGCGGCGTAATCGCTGGAGGCGCTATAAAAGGCGCAAACGGAAGTGAGTAGTGAGTTGGTCACAAAGAGTTGGTCTGAGTCGGTTGCCAGAGGAGGGTCAGTGGTTGCGTTGGTTGCGGTGGTAAGAAGTCGGTGGTGAGAAGTGGTGGCGTCGAGGGGTCAGTGGTTGCATTGGTTGCGTTGAGTTGTCAATGGTGAGGAGACACCAGGGCCAGGAGAGAGAAGGTGCCAAGGGCCATTACCAGCAGTTGCGCCAGAGACGGCAGACGCGCCCTGAGCTGAGCCAGAGAGGCAGCGTTGACTCCACCAGGCAGCTTCAACCCGTTAGCCCGCGGGGACCAAATAGCGGTGGCATCGGTGGCCGTCGAGGTCCAGCCGACGTCCCGTGCGGGATCAAGCCCGAACCATCTGCCCCCAGCTGAACCTTCCCATTCCTCCTTCCAACATTCATTCCATTCCATCCTTCTTGTATACATGAGTTTGTTTTGTTTGTTCTGTCCCTGGGTATTTAATTAAGTCTGTAGGTAAGCTAAAATTTGCACTGTGTCACCTGCGTCTTATGTGTTGTAAATAAAACTTGATTGCTCCTTTTTGCTTGTGTGTGTAAATAATAAACCCCATTACTCGTCTGTACGTCTTCTCGTTTTATTCCTTTTTCCTCTTGCATTGCATCGTTTTTGTCTTTTCCCTCATTGAGCAGCTGTGGTGCGATACGGCCAAGGTTCTGGGTGAATCGGGTGAGTCAGGGATCCTGTAACGGTCGCGGCAATACCAAACCGCTCGGTAACTAACATCTTAATCAGCGATCAGTAACAATATATATATATATATATATACACACACATACAGTGCGTATTTAAAAAAAAGGTAATCCGAATTCAAGGGGTAAATATGCAAAGGTTATTAATTTTGACAATTTACATGTGGTTTACTAATTAAGAGGAGATCCTCAGCTTTCCATTGATACCTTCCATGCATCATTGCTCTCATACATGACCGAGTACATGTTCATTGAAAATGACAAATTCAAATCACATTTTTACAAGTTTGGCTAATCGATGCAAGTCAGGATAATTTGTGCAAAATGAACGTCAGATGTGAACTTTTCTCAGGAATGATGGGCCTTTATGCACCCACACCTTCAACATGTCCACCTCCCCTTTCAACACAAAGCTCACAGCGGCGGAGCATGCCCTGAACTGCTCGTCTCACCATAGCCGGGTCATTGCGCAAAGAATCCACTTCATGTCGAATACGGCCCTGCAATTCGTCAAGATCATGGGGAGGAGTTATGAACACCTTGTTTTGTAAATGTCCCCAAAGGAAATATTCACATGGTGTGAGGTCAGGTGATCTTGGCGGCCATTCCACTGCATGGTTGAGGGTGATGACTCGGTCTCCAAAGAGTTCCCTCAGTCGATTTCGGACAGCGATAAGACAATGTGCTGGGGCGCCGTCTTGGGCCCACCAGAGATATCTGAAGACACCACGAACCTGTCGCTCAAAGTTCTCCAGCTGCGGTAAAACTTCATCATTGGTCATCTGCAGATATCTGTTACCATTGACATTCCTTTGAAAGAAATATGGTCTGATCACCTGACCACTTCCACAAAGTCCCAACCAAACAGTCCACTTTTGTCGATTCATGTTGGTGTCAAAATTAAATTCCGGGGGTTGTCCTGTCGGTGCATATTCAAGAACATTATGGGTATTGACCTTGCCATCCATGGCGAAAGCAGCTTCATCGCCGATAACGAGATACCGCAGGAAATTGACATCTGCTTCGCAACGTGCTATCAACCATCTGGCAAGCACCAGCCTCCTGGCAAAATCCCCTGGCATAAGTTGATGCCGGACGTGAATCCGATATGGATGTTGGTGGAGGTCCAGTCTTGTGATTCGGATGAATGTTGCCAAAGGCCATCCTGTCCCATTTCGTCTTGCGTTGGTATCCCTAGGATGCTCCAAAACTTGCTGCCTTACTGCTGCAGTGTTCATTTCCGATTGCCCAGTGCGCCTCCGACCAGAATTCCCCATTGTTGTTGTTGAGGCTAGGGCCATGCTCTTGGTATTTTCTAACATTCGCCCAGATGGTTTTGGCTGCTGGAGGCTCCCGTTCTGGGAAACATTGCCTGAACGCATCACGATTTCGCTGCAAACTTCCATTTCGGTGGAAGGTTGTAACCACGAAGGTCCGCTGTTCAGTCGTAAGTTGAACCATCTTTTCAATGACTCAGACTGTCTCTAAACCCATACACTGTAGGCCCATCTTAAACAAAGGATGACGCAACCGACGATTACCAGACCAGCTTAACATTTTACATAATCAACTTGGCAGTCGACAAGTAATGCGTCCATTTCAAATTGTCTTGCACCGATTTACCAAACTTGTAAAAATGCGATTTGAACTTGTCATTTTCAATGAACATGTACTCGGTCATGTGTGACAGCAATGATGCATGAAAGGCATCAATGGAAAGCTGAGGATCTCCTCTTAATTAGTAAACCACATGTAAATTGTCAAACTAAAAATAACCTTTGCATATTAACCCCTGGAATTCGGATTACCTTTTTTTGATACGCACTGTATATACATATGTATTGTTGCGGATCTCAACATCAGCCCCTTTTCCCCTTACCAAGGGGGGATTAGTCCCCTTATCTGCGACTGCCCGACGTGAGTCCTGAAGCTGCCCAGCTCCCTCCAGAGAGGCAGGTGAGCAACCTCGTTCGAGACCGCGGACAAGATGTTATTTGCCGAGCGGATTAGGAGCCGCGGCTCGAACCATTAACAATATTACACCCGATCCTGAAACGTTGGCCAAATCGTGCCACATGTGTTCAATGGGGAAATCACTAAAACGAAACGGATGTAAAGGAAAGAAGGCAAGGTAGGAAGAACAGGGATTTATTACTAACTATTATGTACAAGACCAAAGAAACCAAGGAAGAAGGAAAAATACGAAAATAAAGACAGAAGGAGTAGAAGACACAGTGCAATACTACTTATCTATACAGTCTTACTTAAACCCCAGGACAACACGGACGAACAGACGACAGTCAGACTTACACGGGGATGATGACAGGAATGGCAGGAGGTTCGTTCAGCTGGCGAGGTTCCGTTCCGACCCACGACTCTCTCTCTCTCTCTCTCTCTCTCTCTCTCTCTCTCTCTCTCTCTCTCTCTCTCTCTCTCTCTCATGCGCTCCTGCTGGTCGTTGGTGAGTCATGCGTGGGTGTGGCAGCATGGTGGCTGTGCATGTTGAGCTGTGAGTTCTCTGTCGTGTTGGTTGGTTTTCCTATCCCCCATTTCGCCCCCTTGTGTCCTTGTTTATACTTGTAAAGTTTCCCCTGTGTGTCCTTTCATTGTTGAGACAAGAGAGAGGGAGAGAGCGCACACGGTAGGTGGTGTTCGGTTGCCTCTTTTCGAACCTCCGGGTTTGAGGCCTGGCCTCCATTTTGCCGTGTTTTTCCCAGTCCAGGCAGCGGTGTTTCGCTGCTCTAAACGGTTCTTGGACCTAGTCCATTAGTTTTTGGTTTTACCTCCACTTGCCGGTGTTGCTTGTGGTTGGTATCTTTTTTTTTTGATTTCTCACCCTTTATTTATTTAATTTACGTTCGCTATGGCAAACGATTGTTTGAGGAATAGCATGTACGATTCGCTCACTCGCAAGCATGGGCTGGTGTGCGACCCTCCGAGTGAGGTAAAGATGGAGCAAGTGCTTCTAGCAATTGGAAAAAGCGTCGGCTCACATAATATCCGTGCAGCCTCTCGAATGAACAAGAAAGTTGTTGTGTTTGTATCGGAGGTGCACATGGTGAACTCCGTTGTGGAGCAAGGCCTTCTCATAGAACCCGACATGTTTCTAGTGGTTTCCCCATTAGATACACCTGCGGTGAGGGTCAATGTGTCTAATGCCCCTCCCTTTGTTAAAGGTGAGGACTTGTGTGCTCAATTGAGCAAGTTCGGTACGATCGTATCAAAAGTGACAATGGTGCCGATACACTCGGCAAGGGGTGAATTTCGACACGTGATGACTTTTAAAAGGGTCGTTTACATGATATTGCCCGAAAATGTGCAAAAGCTCAATGTAGTTTTGCATGCAAAGATTAATGGCCATACTTATAGAATGTATGCCTCCACGGACGTCATGACGTGCTATGGGTGTGGAGCTTACGGACACGTAAAGAGTTCCTGTCCCGGTTTGGTGAGACCATTAGAAAATCGAGACCAGGTGATTGCAGATTCTCCTCCCTCCCCACCTAATGTGGCGGATGGGGATGATATGGTAGACTCCTCCCCACGACCTAATGGTGATCGGGAAACAGTTGACTCCTCCCCCTCACCTACTGAGATACGTGGAATGGTAGACCCCTCCCCACAACCAATGGGTGAACAGGAAACAGTAGACCACTCCTCCCTACCTGCTGGTGTGACAAACGTGGTTGATCCCTCTCCTACTGTACATGACTGTACGGATGACAATATGGAAGGGTTCGTAACAGTGGTTCGTAAAAAAGGACATAAACGTTCATGTCCCGTCGTGAAGGATGCAAGCACAGTGCAAAGTAAGGTACTTGTTGTGTCAAACGTGTCGCCGAGCTTGCAAGATGGAGCTTGTGTCGAGAATCCCTGTGTGGGATTGCAAACTGAACCGGGTTTAAATCTAAGCAATTCGTTTGCACCACTTGCCGAACTGTTTGAGGGTTCTGAGTGTGATATAGACATCGAGAATCCTCGCGCATCTCAGGAGGACACAAGTGGGGATATTGATAACCCTGATGTCTTACATGACATTAATGTAATGGTCACAGAGGTGGGCGCAGGGATGGCCAGGTGTAATGATTAAACAGATAAGTTGGACAGCCCCTCAGAGGAAACCTGTAAGCCTACACGTTTCGAACAAAATAAAAGGGATGATAAGAAGGAAGCTGCATATGACGATGAGCAGCTAAACATGAATGAAAACGATATCCATGTTTCTGATCCTGGGGAGATTTGTGCCTCAGAAATAAGTTTGCATCATGAAGAGAATGACAAAGATGATGCGTTTGATTTTGATGAACCCTACTCTACCTCGTCAGGTAGTGGGTTTTGTGCCCAAGAGGATGGGGATGGGGACACTGTAGTTACAGAAGATGAAGTTAAAAAATTCCTCGATGAATCCTTCAGGAAAAGGATTGTCAGAATTCAGGATTATTTCCCAAACCTACATGCTTTTCTAAAAACTACTAGAAACATGATTCGTGAACCCCAGCAAGTTGGGATATCAGAACCTCAATTTCAGCGGTTGAGGAAGTGTGCCACTAAGGCAGGAAAAGAACTCCAAGAGGAGGAAAATTAATAAAGAATAAATGAAGGTAACGTCTCTCAACATAAACGGAGTAGTCAGGTCAAAATACAGTTTAACCCCCAAAAAATTGCTACAAAAGGTTTCTCAACTGATTCTGGTAGGGGTTAGCGTACGTTATAACATACTAAAAGTTTACCAAAGTAGGACCCCCGGAAAAGTGTTTTTTTCAAGATGGCGTCCAAGATGGCCGCTGAAACCTCTTAATGATCATAACTATGTAACTATCAACTCAAATTTTATGATCTTGGTGTCTATCCCTAGGTTTTTGGGGGCAAGGAACACATTAAGACCATTAAAAATGAAAGTGGGCCATTATATGTAACACAAAAATCCAATATGGCGTCAATAATGGCCGCCAACACCTCCAAATGACTGCAAGTCCATAACTATTGACTCAAATTTAATGATCTTGATGTCTATCCCCAGGTTTTTGGGGGCAAGGAACACATTAAGACAACTTTGGATATTACTGAGCTGTTGTATCATTATGAAATTGAACTCATGACCTTCAGCTGTCACCTAATGCACAAACACCTTTGTCCATAGAATAAGTTTCAGAGCGTTCAGTTTTGAGTGTCATCCTCCTCAGTATCGACCTCTTGAGTGTTGTTTGGATTGTCACAGTTTTCAGTTTGGCAAGGGCCACATGCAGCAGTGCAGCGGAGTCCATAGCGTCTGCAGCTGCATCGAGAGGATTTGCATCCCCCCAAACAGTTGCAATGGATAATTTTCAAGAGTTCGTCAGGCGCAGCATTGTTTTGGGTCATAATTGGAATTAACTGATCATTTTCCTGTTTCCATCCCCATTCAGTTGGGTTCATTTCATTTGCCATCCCCATCCATACCATAATTTGAAAGTACACACGTTGGCTATGGAATATTGTTGCAGGTGATGTTGGGGGGAGCCGTTCAGAAGTGACAAATGCTTGAGCAGTTGCCACTTTTTTGGTGAAAATGATATGGCGCAGTGATGATAGCGTATCATTAGACTTGCCACCAAAGAGATCAACCATCAGGTCTTTGCCAAGATCTGATATGTCCTCTTGAGATTTGTTTTGAAGGATGAATGCACTAGCACAGGACTTCATGACAGGATCAGATTTCACTAATTTCCAGAAGGCTGACTTTTTTCCGATGCCGAAAATCCTTGAAGTAGAATCACATCCTGAGTAGGCATGTACAAAGAGCAACTCATTGCACACATCATCTCCTAAAGTTTCTTTCAACAGGTTAATGTTATACACTCTGTGTTCTTTTGACTGCTTGTTTGCATCAGAACGGAAGTAGATGATCTCATTGTCTGTTCTGGAGTAATGAAGGAGCAAGATAAGCAAATCTGTATCCTCACCGACCAACGTTGTGGTGCAATGACGGGATCGTTCAACAGTTGCCTTAACGATATCAACGTCTGCATGCCCTGGTGACCGAATGACATGGCATCCCCTTTTAGTTAGTGCTGTGCTGATGAGAGCAATCATGTCTGCCTTGTTTTTGTCACGAGACAAAAAGTCGTCCTTTTTGCCTGCAAACTCTGTTTCTGTAGTGAAACTAACAATAGGGTGCAGGTTTTTTCCTCGTCTCTGATGTGTGTTGTCTTTTATGGAGGGACCTTCACCATAGCCATCGAACACCACTGTCGCTTGTCCGTAATGTCTCACAGTGAAGTCTGCATAAGACTCAGCTATTGCATTATATGAGTCGCCTTTGTTCCACGGTAAACGATGGAGCAAAGAGCCACCATCAAGCACGTAACAATCTGTTTTGGGAATAGAGTTCATCACAGCCTCACTTGATAAGTCCGCAGCATGGTCTCGAATTGCCTGAGCAAGCTGAGGTTTGTCTGCTTTTCGAAGAATGTTCCTGGTCTCAAAGAGGGCTGGAGGGTAGGGGCTTAGTTCATACGTCAAAACCTCTTCAAGGGAAAGATCTCCTGACCTTGACACCAGAAGGAAACGCTGGAACAGAAGGGCAGGATCAATGGTACGATCAGGAGCAATCTTCACAGCAGAGATATTCCCAAGGGTTTTGGCTCTGTCTTTCCGCTTGAATTTGTAAGTAAATGCCGACTTTCCGATTATATCTTCAATGATCTTGTTTCCAACCGATTCAAAGTCATGTACATTCACATCTGGCCCAGCCACTATCCCGTTGACAATGTTTCTCAGAGTAGGATCAGATGTGAAGGGTGAGCAGGCTGCAAGCTTTATCCGAATTTTCTCGAGATCAGATGCATCTCTTTTGATGCGCGCCTCAGTTGAGTCTTTGTGTTGCGGACTTGTAGTATAGGTTAGGTTTGTGAAATCCTGCATCGCAATGTTGTACTCGGATGTTACAGGTGCAGATAAGGTCCAAAGGTTTCGCATGTCCTCGGTCATCCCACTGCCGCGAGTTAGACCACCAGTGCTCTTCAGAGACCTCATCAACGTTTGTTCGATGACAAGATCACTACTATGACAGCTCGTGGGCAATGACAGCTCGTGGGCGAACTGCCTGAATTATGGCATGACCAACTGCCGCAACCTTGCGTCTTGTGTCTTTCCCAACGAACAATGTTTCCAGTGCTGTCCGCAGACTAGTCGGAATGAACGATAGGGCTGAATCAAGTTTTAAATCATCACTACTTGGATACTGATTCGTCATGGTAGAAACCTTAGATTTTATATCACTTCTGATTAACCTAGCAGCAGTTTCAATAATAGCGCGTTTTTGGGACTCTTCATCGCCTTCCTGACACGTTTGCTTGTAGTATGATCTCAGAATCTGTGACGTTTGTTCTCTCATCGTAACAATATCGTCCAAGCCTTCTCTTTCACCAAAAAAAATTGAGTCCTTAAAGCGTTCTTTAAGACGCTTTTTCAAACTGTAATTGTCATATGGTTCCGAATCAGGATTACGAAGATACCCTTCCATTATGAGGCTCAAAGATGTAACAGTTAGTTGTTCCTCACTGTTCAGTTCTAGGTAAGCACACATTTTCTGAAATGCTTCATACTTATCTTCATCTTTAGGACGACCACACTTTCTGCGCTTGGCTTCGGGGGCTTTCTGGAACTCTAAAGGCACAGACTTGAAAGACCGGAAATTTCCACTACACGAATGATGATAAAGTCCGTCTGCTGCATGTAAATCTCGTAAATAGTATTCAATCCGACCCTTTACAGTATGTCCCCAATCATCTGAACGGGATTCACAGACCTCCACAATTGTCTCCACAAATTTGTCAGTCCGTACCCAGCTAAAGTGTCCCTTGTCCAAATCAATTGTACATCCACAGAATACGCAATCCTTTTCACTGTCAAAACCTCCACTTGATTGTCTTGTGGTTCTCTTTGGTGGCACAGAACCACTACTTTTCTTTGCAACATGGCTTTTAATGTTTTTATCATTTATGTACTGTTGATGACAGCTTTTATGCACTTTAGTACTGGCTTCAACTACAAGATCGTCCTTCCGCTTTACACTGGCTTCATTTATTCCCTTCGCCCACTTCCACTGAATTGCAACCCAGTTATCACTGGAATCCTCGATCTCCTCCTTGCAGATTGGACAAAAAGCTTGACTGGCTGTGCTTGCACTCATTGTTGAATCGTGTCTGAAAAAGAGAAAGATGAGAATTAGTTATTCAGTTAGATCCAATTCGACACATTCTTCAGGTCAATATATGGAAAATGCCCCCTCAACCTGTTAGATAATGGCCCACTTTCATTTTTAATGGTCTTAATGTGTTCCTTGCCCCCAAAAACCTAGGGATAGACACCAAGATCATCAAATTTGAGTTGATAGTTACATAGTTATGATCATTAAGAGGTTTCGGTGGCCATCTTGGACGCCATCTTGAAAAAAACACTTTTCCGGGGGTCATCCTTTGGTAAACTTTTAGTATGTTATAAAGTACACTAAACCCTACCAGAATCAGTTGAGAAACCTTTTGTAGCAATTTTTTGGGGGTTGAGGGGGTATTTTCCATATATCGACCTTACTAGAGGCCGCAGCTGTATGCGGCGTCTGGAGGTGTTACAACTATTTGAGAAAGAAAAGATTGATATTTTCATGTTACAAGAGACACACATTAACGAATCTTGTGAAGACGAGTGGCGCAGAATGTTTAAAGGGTGCCATGTTTTCTCCAGTGCGGTTGAAGAAGCTAAAGCGGGGGTGGCAATAATCTTGCATCCTCACCTTCAACCATCCAAGATTCACTATAGAGAGATTTGTAAGGGTTTCTTGATGGTGGTGGATTTTATTAGCATCAATCAAAAGGTTAGCATTATTAATGTGTATTGCCCCAGTGACAGCGCTGAAAGGGCTCTATTTCTTCCAAAATTAGCGGATTGTTTAAGCACTGTTGATTTGACTTGTTTAATTTGTATGGGGGGAGACTATAATTGCACACTCAACCCTCGACTGGACAGGAACACTCCTGAGCCACATCCACCCAGTGCAAAGTCCTTGGCACAACTTGTGAAAAAATACAAACTTAGAGATGTATGGCGATTACAAAATCCAAACACCCGTCAATATGCATGGGTGTGCTGTGCAAAAAACCAGTTAACCATGGGTCGACTGGACAGATTGTACGTGAACCAAGGAATGGTGAATCTGGTTAAGAGAACATGTATAACTCCATCTGGCTTTTCTGATCACCATATGATTGCAATGGATTGTATGTTACCTGGTCATTGCTGTAAGAGTGCACACTGGAATTTCAATGTGAAATTGTTACAAGATGAACATTTTAAAAATGCCTTCAGACTGGTATGGGAAGAATTAGAAAAGAAAAAGTGTTCCTATGTCAATATGCGACAGTGGTGGGACTGTACCAAGTCACAAATTCGGATTTTCTGCCAACAATATTGCTCGTATGCCACTAGTAATACGTCTGGGTTGATAAGTGCTCTAAAAGCAGATGTACTTAAATATGAACAAGAAGCTGGAACATCTTGGGGAAGTGACCAATATCAGCAGCTGATAGAAAAAAAGACCCTGCTGGCCGAACTGGTCAAAGAGCGTGCGGCGGGAGCAATGATTCACCTGCGGATGAGCATAATACACCTCGAGACTCCAAACAAAGATTTCTTCAAAATGCAGAAGGCTGCCAACACTTCTCGGCAGATTCAGAGTCTACGCTCTCCCGACGGTGTTCTGACTCGCCAAAGTGACATTAAACATTCACTGCAAGAGTTTTACTCAAACTTGTTTACTCCAAGAACGGTGGATAAAACGATGGCAAATGAGATAATTGAACTTCTCCCATCTCTTTCTGAAGAGCAGCAACTCCAACTGGAATGTGACATTTCTCTGGAGGAGCTCACAACAGCAGTGAAACAACTCAAAGACGGCAAGGCCCCCGGAATTGACGGACTTCCTGCTGAATTTTACAAAGTTTTTTGGAATGTTCGGGTCCTGCTTTAATTGAGATTTTTCACGAGAGCCTAAATCAGGGGGAATTGCCCTTGAGCTGCAGAAGAGCTGTCTTATGTCTTCTTCCCAAGAAAGGGGATTTGCAGCAGATTACAAACTGGTGGCCTGTGTCATTGTTAAATACTGATTACAAGATTGTGTCAAAAATGCTTGCAATGCGTCTTAAAAAGGTCATCTCGTTCTTAGTTGGGAATGACCAAACGTATTGCATACCTGAACGATCCATGTATGACAGTATTTTCTTGGTTCGAGACTTGATTACTATCGGTCAAACTGCATCGTATGCTTTTGGGTTATTACTCCTAGACCAGGAGAAAGCTTTTGACAGTGTGGATCACTCTTTTCTGTTTGCAGTTCTTACGAAAGCAGGATTTGGAGAAAAATTCATTTCTTGCATAAAACTTTTATACAACAATGTATCATGCCTGCTAAAAGTAAATAATAGTCTGTGTCGTCCTTTCCCCTTTCAGCGTGGCATCCGTCAGGGCTGTCCACTGTCAGGCATGTTGTACACACTGTCCATCGAACCCTTACTGGCTCTCCTTCGTACCACTTTATCTGGTTTGTCCTTGTCAAACAATTCCAAAATTGTTACATCAGCATATGCAGACGACCTGTGTGTTGTGGTTAAAAACCAGGAAGATGTTTTTGAGCTATCCCGGTGTTTTGCCAAATTTGAACTTGTTCATCAGCAAGAGTAAATTGGAACAAAAGTGTAGCTCTTTCTCTGTACCCAGATACCCTATCGGGGTCACAGGCTTCACATATGGTTCCCCCAACTCTTCCAGGAGGAATGTTATGGAAAACGGATGGGTTTAAATACTTAGGCATCTATTTGGGAACTGCAAGCTATATGAAGAAAAACTGGGATGGTTTCTTAGATAACATTAAGCAGAAACTATCAAAGTGGAAAGGGCTGCTCCATATCTTGTCACTTAAGGCACGGGTAACGATAATAAACAACCTGGTGCTTCCAATCGTATGGCATAAGATCATAGCACTCCAGCCTCCTCAAGCTCTGATCACCAACATTCAGAGGGGTCTAGTTGACTTCTTCTGGGGAGGCCACCACTGGCTTAAGCCAGATGTGTTGTGTAGACCACGTAATTCAGGTGGTCAAAACCTGGTGCACATCCCTAGTCGAATAATGGCTTTTCGGCTAATGACAATAAAACGTCTGCTGTACAGCGAGGTTGTGCCCTGGCGTCCTCTCACGAATACGTTGCTCAGGCAAGTAGGTGGAATGGACTATGACCGGGAACTTTTCCTTATGGACTTGAAACAGGTCGACAGAGCTCGGCTTCCTGCATTTCATCGGTCTCTCCTGAACGCCTGGCAAGCTCTAGGAGTGCAGCGGTTGGAGATCTCTTATGATCCCAGGAGGTTTGTGCATGAGCCATTGTTCCAAAACTCACTATTCGCTGAAGTATCTACCAGCCGAGCTTTTATGGAACATTTTACGAACAATGGGATTAATAAAGTGCGAGATCTTATGGAGCTATCCTTAAAGCGATGGTTGTCTGCCAGCACTGTTTCTGGAAAAATTGGCTTGCGTTCAATTAGAATAGTGAGCAGGGTCATAAAGATTGTATCCCAGACTTTTTTAGATTTAAACATTGGGTGGAATGGGGTAAATGAAGAAGTAGACTTTCATTTAACCTTCCCTGAACTCTCAGTCACTGCCCAGGAACAACATGGTGTGTTTTCCTCTCACAGCGAAGAATCCAGTGTGTTCCACATCATGGGAAAAAGGGCAATGTATAGAATTTGGCTAGAGGTGTGCTTACCGGGCTGTGCAGCACCCTTAAGGAACAAGTGGAAAGAGTCTTTACCTGCAGGAGCATTTCTCACTCCAAATTGGGATGAAATGTACAGGAGTCCTACTGTTGGACGTACAGGAGACCTAAATTGGAGACTGGTCCATCACGCCCTGGCCACACAGGTGTTAGTTCAGAAGTTTAACCCTGCTGTGTCTAATTTATGTCCTTTTTGTGGTAATGTTGAACATTTGTATCATGCGTTTATTGAGTGCAAGAGATTGTCATCTCTGTTTCTGTATCTGAGCCGAATCTTTTGTAAATTCAAAATTGTTTTTTCTGTTACAATCTTTGTTTATGGACTTGCATGTAATACTAGGAAAAACTCTGTGATTTTTCTTTTGAATTTTTTGCTTGGAATTGCTAAGCTTGCAATTTATAAAACCAGAAAAGCCAGATTAGGTAGTGAAAAAAATGAAAATGCACTTTTTTGTTTCATCGGGATGGTGTCAGCACGTATAAAGCTCGAACATGCTTATCATGTACACATGGGGAACCTTCTTGTGTTTGAAGAGTTATGGGGCATGGGGGGTGTTTTGTGCAAATGCATTGGAAATGAGGTTGTGATTTGTATGTGAAGTGGAGTTGGAATACTTTGGTTTTATACTTTTATAATAAAAGGACAAAAGTCTCTCTCTCTCTCTCTCTCTCTCTCTCTCTCTCTCTCTCTCTCTCTCTCTCTCTCACTCTCTCACTCTCTCTCTCACTCTCTCTCACACACACACACACACACACACGGATTCTCCTCTCCAGTACCTCGAACACAGCTCCAGCCTCGAACACAGCTCAGCAGCACGCACCCCGCTCTCGTACCAGTTCTCGTACCAGCCAAGTAGCAAGTCCTCTCTTGCGCGATTGTCGCACGCATATATCAAGCGGGGTCGTGACACGCCCTCGGCCGTTTAGGTACCGCCCCCGTGCTCTGTTTTGGTGGCCTTATATGGCAATGCCACGGTCTTGTTACCTTACTTGGGCATGGAGGTGAACAGCCCCGCCCCCGTGGCGAGCCACGGGCTTGTAGCCTTGCTTGGGCATGGAGGTGAACAGCCCTGCCCCCCATGGCGAGCCATGGGCTTGTCTCTTCTCGGCGACCCCGCCCTTCTTGTCCAAACAGAGCACGGAGCACATATTCACTATGATGGCGAAAGCTGCTTCCAAACCAGGGCCAGTTGAGAGGGTGCGCACCCCACGCTTGTCCAGCGGTTTTGCACAGCGAGGGAGAGTTTGGCTTGGAAATGCAATCCTTGAAGGGGACCTATCTTATGTCATTTGGTGCAATGCAGTCAATTAATGGGAAACACAGCCTTAAACTAATACACATAATAAGGAAATAACTATTTAGAAGGGTATATGATTTTCTACGTGCATGCGATGGATTAACTAAGGGGACGACCTTTGACCTTTACATACAAAACGGAGGTATTTACAAGAATCATTACATTTACACAGGGTGATATTTACAACAATTACAGGATTCTCAAATCCGCAACAGTATATTACAAATATGTACCTTCAGGTACACTAAAACTTATTTTGCTTTTTGCTTTGAAACGATAGTCCTATCAATAATTTTTACAAATTATTTTACATCAAGTATTCACCACGTAGCGATGACTCCAGACATCTATTACTCTGATTGGAGATCGCTGATGGTTTCTGATATCGTCAACTCATAATAATAGCCAATTGGTGGGACTTTAAATTCTGCCTCATAATTAAAAAAAAAGGGGAAATTAAGTAAATAAAATTAAAAAATATTTAAAAATTGAAAATTGGAAAACTGAAGAAAAAATTCAAAATTTAAATAATTGCAAATATTAAATAAATAATTGAAATTGAAAATTAAATAATTGAAAAAAATATTCTTCAAATAGTGGGACACCATGGACACCAAGACCAAACACTTAATACCTCCCTCTGGGAGCCATAGTTATCGACCGTTAGGACTGAGGTTGGTGTACACCATGTCACATACTATTGCAATATTTGAGATGCTACCCATAAAGTGTACATCATAAAGTTTATCTATGATGCTTATTTTTACCTGTAACATGTCACAGGTCTACAAGAGCTTTGCATTGTTGTTGTTGTTGTTGTTGTTCCTCTTCTTCTTCTTCTTCCTCTTCTTCTTCTTCTTCTTCTTTTTCTTCTTCTTTTTCTTCTTGGGGTTCTTGATTGGGAGTCGATTTTTGAAATGTGCACCCATTGGTCAGATAGCAGTTGGACCACACCCACATCTGTCACTGGACTCCATCTACCATAGCGCCGAGATTAAATTATATGACCGCCATATTGGTTTTCTGTTGGGCCTAACACATTAGGCCTATAGACCGCTGCTGATTATACACTGAGCGGGTTTGTTGCATCAGACTTTCATTGGTTTTGTTTAGGTTGAGTGTTATTCACGATGAGGTACACCAAAAATGTAATCATATATCGAATAATAATAATAATACGGTTTAATCAAGCATGGCAGAATGCACGGTACGTCAGAACACATGGTAATCAAGCGTTACATTATGCAAGTTATGAAAAAAATTGCATTATGTAATTTTTGAATGTCCCCATATTTGGGTTCAACAATCTGTGACCGCGTGACAAAACAGCTCATTCTGATAAAACCGTGGGGAGGATGACATGGGTGAGAGGTGTCGATTTAATCTGTTAATAGCGCATTAAATGTGCGTTTCTCAATTGTCCCGTTACGGATTTTGTCAATGCGGTCATTCTTGTTCCCATTAGATCAGGTATTATCTTCTCGTAATTGGAGGATGTTTCCCGAGAGAGGTTGGAATTAGCTCAAAGTCAAATGAAAGCTTGGATATGAACAGTGCATGATTCGTGGCATTACATGTGGCCTTTTATTTCTTGAAAACCCGACTGCTGGGCGATAACACGAGCCGCATCTGTTTTTCATCATATTCCTCGTGGGAGACGCTAATTAAGAAATGGCAAACTGGCACATCACAGCTTCGGGTTTGGAGATGGGCCGAAGGTGCGGAGTGGGCAATTTTCATTGTCCTGTGCCCTTTGGTCTGTATGGTCTATTGGAGCGTTGGTTGAAAGTGTGGAACGACTGACCTGGTCTTTATGTTCCATGGGTAGGTGGGTATGCATTGGACCCACATACAGAACGCTCTAAATCTTGCAGAGGCCAATTAGGCCAATCTTGCAGATGCCTTAGGTTCAGCTTTTCTTGTAGACACACTTAGGTTGCTCTCAGGTGAAGGGAGTGTGGGGTGGGTTAGGGTATGGGGTTATGATCCCACTACGAGTGCAGCTAATTCTATTTTTTAATTAAAATTTGGTCTGACGTCCTTCACCGATTCGATTGCAATCTCTAGTGAGCACATTCTCGGTGACAACATTCATCTATTCTTTATGGTCTGTATGCTAGAAGACATCCCAGATGAATGACCTTTGTCAACCTTAAGGAGCAGGGAATTGAAAGTGACGAACCCGTGCTTTCATGTCTGGACAGAATTGTTGTTATGCAGAGAATTTAAATTAAAGTTGCTGTTTCATATCTTCGATAATGCACGTTTGTCACTTCATTTTTTTTGGTTTATCTGACATGGTGATTATAATCATTCACCAAGTCTACACTACACATTTATGGGACAGCGTTGCATATTCGCATAAATGCCAAAATTTGAACAGAATTGGCTCAGGAAAGAAGGAATGGTGTGCAATTGTAATAAATAGAAAGAAAAGAAAGAAAGGAAAAGAGGTACAACTGGAACGACATTCGGGAGAGCGCATACCTCTGCCAGGCGGAACAGATTACGTTTTGTATCCCAATGATAGACCGGATCTGGATTCAGATATTCACCAAATTCTAATCAATTTGCCTTTGTCACACACCCAACCTGTCGACCAAGTTTCATCGAAATCCGTCGATAACTTTTTGAGATATCCTGCTGACAAACAAACAGACAGACAAATAAAGGTGAAAACATATCCTCCACCCACCTTCGGTGGTGCAGGTAATAATGTATCACCCTTCCCTGGAGGATGAGGGGACACTTAATTATCGATTACCATGACTGAAAATCCATGCTTCCTATGTTTTGGGTTTAAGTTGTGTTTGGATGGTCTTCCAACTTTTTGAACCATGTATTAAGGACGTGGTAGGGTTAATTGTCCCCCGTCGCACCGCGGAGCGAAAGGGGGACTATGGTTTTCCCCTCCTTCCGTGTGTCCGTGCGTGTGGGCATGCATACGTGCGTACATGCGTGCGTGCGTAAGCGAAGGACCGCATTAGAATTTGGTGTGTGGGTGCAACCCACGTCTAAATCCAAGATGGCCGCCGCCATGTATGTCTGACGCCATGTATGTCTGAAACTTGTGAGCGGAGTATCTTGAAAAATAAGCGAAGTACCAACTTCTAATCTGGTGTGTCGGTGTATCTAGGCATAAGGAAGAACCCTATTGAAAATTGGGTCGCCACGTCAAAATCCAAGATGGCCACCGCCATGTATGTCTGAACCATGAAAGCAGAATATCTTGAAAAATAAGCGAAGTACCAACTTCTAATCTGGTGGGTGGGTGTACCTAGGCATAAGGAAGAACGCTATTGAAAATTGGGTCGCCACGTCAAAATCCAAGATGGCCGCCTTGCGTCTTCCACTTTGTCAACTCGCATCACTTCACCGACGGGGGACCTCGGCGTAACGCTTGTTTGTTCTTTATATGTCTCGCCAGGGGGGAGGGGGGGTCGCCTTGTCTGTCTTGTTTAAACCTGGCAGGTTAAGAAGACTTGTCCACGTGATCCCCCATGTCGAACGAGGCAAGGCCTGTGCGAGTGAGAGGGGGGTGTTGAGGTGCTTTCCCCTCTCACTAGTGAAGGGGGAAGGCCCGTCCTCCCAGCTGTTTTCTACAAGTGGGAGGCAGGTCTTGACCCCACTGTCGTGCTCTGACTACTGCATGTTCTGCCCTAATAAGCATGCCTGCTTGCTCCTTCCTTTGCTTGCTTTTCTACCATTCTGCCTGGGACAGCTCCTCTCGCTGACTCATACAACAACCGATAGCTCTTCACCCCCTTGCTATTTCGTTCTCACTTGCCTAGTTCAGAGTGTGTGATTGGTGTGTGTGTGTGTGGTGCCTCGGGATTTGTTTGTTTTTTTGTTTCGTAAGTTATTGTGTTAACTGCCTTTGCTGTCTTTGTCTGAGATTTTGTTCCATGTCCTCATATCTGGCATCAATAAGTACGTTATTTTGTAAGGGATTGTGTCCCTCATGCATCTGCAATTTTGTTGTATGAACATTTGGGATGCATTGGGATCACTACGGGGTGATGATGATGATGACCATTGCTTTTTGCATCGTGATGTATAGGGCTTTCGATGCAGTTTCCTGTCTATGAGGCACAATCCTGGTCGAGTCCCCACTCCTGCACAGGACACTCGAATGTCTCGTTCATCCCAGTAAGCTGGTACTCATTTTGCGCGACCTCGGAAGGATGACAGGCTGAGTCAACCAACCTGGTGTTAATTCAATGGCATGTCAGGGGCTTGAACTCAGGATATTGCGATCTTAAGCCAGCCACCTTACCTGTTGAGTCGACACCTCACACAGATGGAAAACAGATGACGTGTCACCTCACCCTGAGGAGTGCAAATTGTCAATTGCCAAGTCACTCAAGGGTGTAAAATTCTCATCAATAATTGCTGCCTTGTCTTGTGGAGGGTGGGAGGGGCTAATGGGTGGAGGATCATCCACGTGATATATATATATATATATATATATATATATATATCATGATGTACATATATATACAGTGCATTAAGAAAGTATTCAGACCCCCTTCACTTTTTTCACATTTTGTTATGTTGCAGCCGAATACTGAAATCGTTTAAATTAATTTTTTCCCTCATCAATCTACACTCAATACCCCATAATGACAAAGAGAAAACTATAACTGAAAACTGAAATATCACATTGACATAAGTATTCAGACACTTTGCTATGACACTTGAAATTTAGCTCAGGTGCCTCCCATTTCTCTTGATCATCTTTGAGATGTTTCTACACCTTGATTGGAGTCCACCTGTGGTAAATTCAATTGATTGGACATGATTTGGAAAGGCACACACCTGTCTATATAAGGTCTCACAGCTGACAATGCATATCAGAGCAAAAACCAAGCCATGAGGTCGAAGGAACTGCCTGCAGAGCTCAGAGACAGGATTGTGTCGAGGCACAGATCTGGGGAAGCCTACAAAAAAAATCTCTGCTGCATTGAAGGTTCCCAAGAGCACAGTGGCCTCCAAAATTCTTAAATGGAAGAAGTTTGGAACAACCAGGACTCTTCCTAGAGCTGGCCGCCTGGCCAAACTGAGCAATCGGGGGAGAAGGTCCTTGGTAAGAGAGGACAACCATCACTGCAACACTACAGAAGGACAACCATCACTGCAACACTCCACCGATCTGGGCCTTATGCCAGAGTGGCCAGACGGAAGCCTCTCCTCAGTGAAAGACACCTGAAAGCCCGCTTGGAGTTTGCAAAAAAGCACCGAAAGGACTCTCAGACTGTGAGAAACAAGATTATGTGGTCTGATGAAACCAAGATTGAACTGTTTGGCTTCCGTCTGGAAAATATGAATTTAAACGATTTCAGCATAAGGCTGCAACATAACAAAATGTGAAAAAAGTGAAGGGGGTCTGAATACTTTCTGAATGCACTGTATGCACCACATGACCAAAAGTATGTGGATACCCGAACATTACACATCTCATTTCAAAATCATGGGCATTACTATGGAGTTGGTCCCACCCTTTGCTGCTATAACAGCCTCCACTCTTCTGGGAAGGCTTTCCACCAGATGTTGGAACATTGCTGCGGGGTTTTGTTTCCATTTAGCCACAAAAGCATTCGTGAGGTCGGTGTTCGGTGATTTGGCCTGGCTCGCAGTCGGCTTCCAATTCATCCCAAAGGTGTTCGATGGGGTTGAGGTCAGGGCTCTGTGCAGGCCAGTCAAGTTTTTCCACACCGATCTTGACAAACCATTCTGTATATGTTACACAGTCCCAAACCAAATACCTCGCTTTGTGCACGGGGGCATTTTCATTCTGAAACAGGAAAGAGCCTTCCCCAAACTGTTGCCACAATGCTGGAAGCACACAATCGTCTAGAATGTCATTGTATGCTGTAGCGTTAAGATTTCCCTTCACTGGAACTTCGGGGCCTAGCCCGAACCATGAAAAACAACCCCAGACCATTATTCATCCTCTACCAAACTTCATAGTTGGCACTATGCATTCGGGCAGGTAGCGTTCTCATAAACACAACATTTGCGAGCAGGGACATATGGAAATGGTGCGCTAATGGGCCTATCTAATGTCTATGGGATGTATTGCCATAAGGGACACTGGGATTCTCACCGAGGGGACGACACACAAGGGAATTTTATCCATAATCCTTGTACATGCATGTACAAGGCATGCCCCGCCCCCTCATGGCAGGGACAAAGATACAAGCTTCATCCGACATTCGGAATACAGAACTTATTACATCTAGATTCGCTATCACGACAGTCGAGCACCTACCTATGCAGATCTACCTGGGTCTAGATATTCCTCTACCCCTAATTCATAACAATATGTTTACATGTGTGTATATACAATATTGTTTAAAGGTCTTGGACCACCACATTCCTTTCACTAATTTGTCATTTCTTTCTTGAATGTAATATACACCCACACCGTTCTCCAGATATCAAATTCGACGAGACTCAAAATAAAGGCCAAATAATCTCAACAAAACAGATGAGCAATACGAAACGATAAGTTTCTTTAAAAATAGAAAAATCAAGTACAGATACATTCAAAGTACACCGTGCCCGGAAATATCGCCGTGCAGTACATAGAGATGGTATTGGGATGGAGAGGTGTACAATAATTGATTGATTAATTGTGTAATTTAAATAAATATATAATAATCGTAAAATAATTAATTTCTTAATCAATTCGCTAATAGCACACCTAAGCCACCACCGTTTCATCCAAAGCTTTAACCGTTTGAAAATTAATTAAATAGTTGATTAATGGGAATAATTAAATAATTAATTGATTACTTGATTCATCATTTAATAATTAATCGATTAATTGATTAATCAATAAATCAAAAATATTCTTTATAGCCAAATCTCTTGGGGATTGTCATGTCCAAATATGAGCTTCCTAGCTCAAAAGGTGCCTGAGATAATGCCCAGATGAGAAAGGAAATAAATAAGTACTTAAGTAATCGATAATAATTTAATAATTCATCTGAATTTGATTCATCAAAAAAACAAAAACTGCTGTTTTTGCCAAAGCACGTGCTCACTATTGTGCCCAAATTTAAGCTTCCTAGCTCAAAGGATGGCTGAGATATTGCCCAGACAAACAAACAGACAAACAAGAAGACGTCATGCGGAGCACGATACTTGCAAAATCCGTCGTCGTCCCCCCAAGAAAAAAAATTCCATTGATACAGCAAATAGTCCATTTCATAAAGATTAAAATTGACAATCTTGATCAAAGCTCGGGTCAATAGGAAGAAAAGTGACGATTTTTCAAATGAAAAATGATGATTTTGTAAGCTTGACCTTGAGTTGACCTTTGACCTTTTGACCTCAAAAATAGTTAGTTTCCCTATTTAGTGACTCAATGTGCAAATGCTGTTCAATTTTCAAGTGAATCGGATGAAAATTGAGGATTTTAGAAATCTGGCCTATGTTGACCTTTTGGCCTATGTTGACCTTTTGGCCTATGTTGACCTCAAAAATACTTGGTGGTTGAACTCAGTGACCATATATGCAAGTCCTCTTCAACTTTCAAGTCGATCAGATGAAAATTGAGGATTTTAGAAATTTAGCAAAGTTGGTGACCTTTGGCCTATGTTGACCTTTTGACCTTTTGACCCCAAAAACAATAGGCTTCTTGCTTTTGACTAACTCTACCATTTGTTGAGGTTTCGTGAAGATCGGTTGAAAATTATGACCTGTCGTCCGGTGACAAACAAACAAACAGATGAAAAATCGGTCAGAGACCGAGGACTTGCCGGCATATACTTTTTTTTATCGGCCATTTTGGACAAATATGGCGGCCGAACCACTTGACCGATGACGTCGTCACTATCTAAACTAATTATTTATTCCTAGATTATGCTCAATAAATTTCATCTTAATCGGATGAAGTTTTGTACTTGTCGAATTATGACGTCATAATGGACGCACCTATGACATCATCATTAACATATTTTATTCCCCATGGAGAGTTCTTTACAATGAGCCATGTCTCAATTTTTTATTTTCAGCAATTTCGGAGATATAGAGGTGCAAATTTTTTGTTTTTTCCAAGATGGCGGCCAAACCACGTGACTGATGACGTCATCAATTGGGCACAGTCTATTCCAGGGCAAGACAAATATGTGTGTGAAGTTTGGCGATTCTACATGCGATGGTGTAGATGTAGTGCTGCACACAGACAGACAGACAAACCAACCGATCAACATACTTGCCGGAATCTTTTCCGGAAAGTAACAAACAGACAGACAGACAGAACCACAAACGCAACCGACCAATATACTTGAAAAATCTTCGATTTTGCAAGTAACAAGAAACCGGAGTGAAGACTGAGTGCTCTCTTTCAGTGCGCGTCATTGCTGGGCCCCCTTCGGTGCCCGGCGATGACGTAATGCAACACCGAGAGATGGAATAGGAAAGGAGCGGTGTACAACAATCAGGTTAGTGTTGAACTTGTTTAAGAAATGGCACAGAGATCAAGGGTTTAAGTGGATTCATCTATTGTCAGAAAGTCTCTTATCAAAAGTGGTCTCCATGTGCAATCTGCTGCCAAAAAGCCTCTGCTAACATC
This sequence comes from Myxine glutinosa, assembly GCF_964187855.1. Taxonomy (NCBI): domain Eukaryota; kingdom Metazoa; phylum Chordata; class Myxini; order Myxiniformes; family Myxinidae; genus Myxine; species Myxine glutinosa. The sequence goes on along the minus strand of NC_136274.1, from coordinate 72,839,509 downwards.
AAAGTCGGGATGCCAATCAGTGAGGAACGAATTGCCTTGACCTTGACATCAAAAAGCTGTCTGGGATAATTTGGACAGAAAATAAAATGAAAAACAACCAAAATCTAGAGACGAATTATGGGAAACATTGCAGAATGCATAGAACAACCTCCCAATGGAATTTCTCCACAAATTGTAGGAAAGCATTCCAATATGGATATCTACTGTTTTGCATAAAACAGTTGGTCAGACGAAATGTTCGAAGGGCCCCCTTTGGTTTTATGCATTAAGATTGTAAAATACAATTCATTTTGTTTCTTTGATTAAACATTATTATTATTATAACTCCAAACAAACAGTTTATTTGATACTTGTGGTTAAAGCTGTGCATGTAATGAGTCGCCTATATTTTGGATTTTGGATTTTGTAGCCAGCCCGGTTTGAAGTGGCCACGGGATCGATATAAGCGAGAGAAATCTTGTACAGTCAAAGCGGGGACACGAATGTCTCGTTTCCAGGCACTCTGAGGCAAGGTTGGAAACCCGGCAGTCCCAGGTTCTGCATTTCCATGTTAATCCAGCAAATCCGCATCAGCTGGCAATTCGAGCCGAGTCTCACTCTATTTGGGCCTTTACCAAAGCATGGCCAAACTGAATTGGGTTATATCACTATAATCTCATTACACGTCACACGTGAAGCAAAATGCGTGGTTAAGCAATTGGCTCACTTCTGTCCGTCCGTCCACAAATGTCAGTTTATGATTGAGGAACAACTTCATTTAAAATGAATATTATATTTTTAACTTGAATCAGAAAACGGAGCTGTAGTTGTTGTTGTTGTGTTTCCCCAGTCTGCTCTGGTTGAACAGAGCAGCGGCACGGAGATAGCCGATCGATTTGAAAGGAGCGACCCAGACATCCTTCACATCCAAGATGTTGCGCTTTTGTCTACGTGAAGCCAGGACCGCGCAATCTTCCAAGAAAACCTGTAATTTAGAACAGACATTTTAGAATTTTTATTTATTTATAAATACAGAACACAAACAGTTTCTTCTACAGATAATGTAGTTTAGCAGCACTTAGGGTATGAATTTGTCCTGATCGTACGTGTGTGGGGAGAGCAGTGAGATTTTTGTTTTTTTGTCTTTTTCCCGGTCTGGCAGTCAAACGAAATTGAAAATCATTCCAAACAGGAAACTTACTCTTTTTAAGGACGTCATGAATGACACAAACAACTGGCACGGATCAATAATGTAACTTGTTAAATAAAATGTAAGTGTTAAATAATGTGACGTGTTAAATAAAATGTAATGTGTTAAATAATGTGATGTCATAGACACTGCGTCAATGGTGCGAAACATCCAGAATTTTTTTAATCGGACCTTTAAAATCATTATTTTATTTCAAATGAATTACGTACTTGAACACTGCGCCAGGTAAGGTGTTCTATGAACTCTTGTTTATTCATGATTTTTAGGTCATCTCACCTTGATTCTTGAAGAGATGAACTTCTAAAGTGGGTTGTGATGTCCGTCCGTCCGTTAATTTTTTTGCTATTTTTGCTGCTCCTCCCTCCTCCCTTATCACGTAGGTGATTGTTTTGAATCCTGACAGGAAAGTACAAGACGGTATCCCACACATTCGATTTTTCGATTTCTGATCATGGGGGCTTCCAGTGTGGGTTACCTCCTGAAACTTCGGATTACTCGTCTCTTATTTACCAACCGATTGCTCTGAAACCTGATACAGCCTTTCTATTCGGTGGTCCGCAGGGAAACTCGGTCTAAGATTTTTCATTTTTGTATTTTTTGATTTCGGATCATGGGGCTCCCAGGGGGGGAGGATACCACCTGAAACTTTTGATCCCTACTTGTTCCTTATTGACCAACCGATTGCTTTGAAACCTGGAATAGCCCTTCTACTATATAATCCTCAGGGAAACTCCGTCTTAGATATTTCGATTTCGGATCAGGGGGCTCCCAGCGGAGGGTCCCCCAAATCAGGAGAAGTCTGAACTACAATTCCAAGAGATAACCGTCAGTGCACCCAGGGCTATTTTATATCCTTGTGTTTCTTTTTTATTACGAATACAAAGCTGGAAAGACGAGGTAGGATCGTCCATCCTTCTGGATTTATCGTGTTTTGCCGGGAAACAATCACCAGCGTCCTCAAACTCGGGTCAATACCTCCATTGAATATCATCCGAAAATGAAACGTTGAACCGAAATCTTCACTCAACCAGGACATACTATAGGGGGGGGGCTAGGGGGAGGGAGGGGGATCACCTCGAACCCGGGTTCTGAACCCTCTGTTTAAATCTCCATGGAAACGAGGTACTATTGAAGGCTCCATGAGTCTCGCACGTGTCCAGCTCTCCACTGCGCGCTTCCTCCGTTATTGTGGCAATTTGTCAAATAATGCCCCTGACATTTGTTGCTGTCGCTGCTCAGACGCCATCTTCTCTTGGGGGGGAGAATGCGGCAAGCGAGACCCGCACAAGCAGTAGACAGCAAGCCCAGAGTGCATGCGCCATTAAATTCCGAGGCGTGAATCATTCATTGTGCGGGGACGTGACTTCTAAAGCTTCTTTTTCGCGCTTCATATCAGGTTCCCTTATTGTGCAACTGAACGCGGATGAAAATACAACATTACATTTGCCTCCTCGTGAAATTTGGAACTTTTTGTATTTTTTGTGTTCACCTCTCCTTGATATAGCGACCGATCGGAGGCTGTCGGATGGGGGTTCGTGATGTAAACAGCACACCTTTAGGTGCCCCGTAGCCCCCCCCCCACACCACACTTAAATACACTAACACACCTATCAGAAGTGATAAGTTAATAATTACGCATAACGTTAGCGTCGCTGTCAGCTCGTGGGGTGATGATCACGCTTATCAGCCTGGGAACAGGTGTGCGACCACCTGACCACCTGCACACCCGGTGAGAAAACCGGCGCTCCCGCGGAGACCAAACAAAGTGACCCCTTTTGATAAAGTGACAGTGACGGTGTGTGAAATAGACATGCTAATGAGACCAGCTGCCCCCGTGACATATATTAGGAGGCGCAATTACTACCTTTAATTGGATTTCGCGCTTTTTCCGTATCTATTCGCACGCCGAGGCTGGGCGCATTGGGGCTGGGGGCGGGGCTGGGGTGGGGTTGGTGGGCGGGGATGGTGGGAGGGGCTTGGCTCTTCTGCAAAATCTCATCCGGCAGGAGCGCTGTCCAGAGTAGCTGCGAACGGACTTGGTACATGCTGATGCTGCGTCTCTCTCCCTCTCCCTCATCCTGCAAAAGTCTGAAAAGATGCTCCGATCCAATCTCTCCCTCTCTTCCACACTATATTCTATTCTCATGTTTCGTGCGTCGCACACCTGTTCTCATCGAAGAGGACCACGCGTTATACAATCCCTGACCGAACCTCGCTGTTCATCCAGCATTCTGTTCCTGCTGCAAGATTCGGAGCTATGAACGCTCCTTCCAGCCGAGGTCGCTGATCACTGACCTCGCGCATTCCCAGAGGGAGAAGGAACGAGAGAGCGAGAGATCTGAGCATGCTCCGGAAAGAGAGAGAAAGCACTTCTCCGGGTGAGACAGAACAGCGTAAGAGATGTTTTACCTTGTCTGAAGGGGGAAGTACATTATTTATACCTGTAGCATTACCTGTGTATGATATATGCATATATATGTATACATATATATATATATATATTTTTTAAACATATATATATATATTTTATATATATATATATATATATATATATATATTTATATGTATATATATTTATATGTATATATATATATATATATATATATATATATATATATATATATATATATATATATATATACATATATATACATTTTAAAAATATATTTATTTATATATATATATATATATATATATATAATTTATTTATTTATTCATATATATTATATATATATATATATATATATATATATATATATATATATATATATATATATATACAGTATATATAATTTTTGTTTTATATTTATTTTACCCTGTTTGTCCCTTTCACTTATTTGTTGTTTTTTTAATCCTGCCGACATGTAAACAAGACAGTCGGAGCAACCTCCAACTGCTTGCTTATTTGACCTTTTGTAAAACTGACTTTTTAATATTGCTCTGCCATTCGTTTTTATGCTGAGATCGCATTATGCTGAGGATGGAATGATTTAAACTATTTTTCCCGAATCTGTCCTTGTTTTATACCTACCACCTTTGCATCCCCGGTCAATAACGAAGCGTTTCCAAAATGCATCCCAAGACGTTTCTTTATAGCACGAGGCTCATAAAACACGAGAGATGGAGATAGTAGAGATATTTATAGTAAGTAAGTATATATATATATATATAATTTATTTATTTATTCATATATATTATATATATATATATATTATTTATTTATTATTAATATATTATATATATATATATATATATATATATTATATATATATATATATTATTTATTTATTATTAATATATTATATATATATATATATATATATATATATATATATATATATATATACAGTATATATACAGTATATATATACAGTATATATATACAGTATATATATACAGTATATATATATATATATATATATATATATATATATATATACAGTATATATAATTTTTGTTTTATATTTATTTTACCCTGTTTGTCCCTTTCACTTATTTTTTTTTTTTTTTAATCCTGCCGACATGTAAACAAGACAGTCAGAGCAACCTCCAACTGCTTGCTTATTTGACCTTTTGTAAAACTGACTTTTTAATATTGCTCTGCCATTCGTTTTTATGCTGAGATCGCATTATGCTGAGGATGGAATGATTTAAACTATTTTTCCCGAATCTGTCCTTGTTTTATACCTACCACCTTTGCATCCCCGGTCAATAACGAAGCGTTTCCAAAATGCGTCCCAAGACGTTTCTTTATAGCACGAGGCTCATAAAACACGAGAGATGGAGATAGTAGAGATATTTATAGTAAGTAAGTATATATACATATATATATATATATATATATATATATATATATATATATATATATATATGTATATGGATTAACTCAGTGGTTCTCAACTCGTTCCAGTCCACGGACCACCAGGCCAATCAAAAATTCAACAATTTTTTAGTGGACCACCTCCTTTTTGAGACATGATAAAAAAAAAGAGAAGACAACAAGCATTTTGGTTTGAAATTGAATTTTCATGCCATGTGACTTTGGACAATGTTCCTGCGGACCATCAGTTGAGAACCACTAGATTAACCAGACCATGGTTGCAGCATCTACTTTGAGTCTAGGAGGTCGGGGGTTCGAATCCAGGCCGAGTCCTACCATGGTACTTGCTGCTTCTGTGCTTGAAACTCAACATTTGTTGAAACTCAACACTCAACATTGGGTCGTCCTTTCCGCATATCTCGTGGGATTGTGAGTTGGAGAGACGGCCGTGATGGCGGGGAGGGGGTTGGAATTCTCTCAAGCAGGGATTCAGCCCATGTCCTTATAAACGGTCTTTGTCTGAGGTCACAGAGTCCGATCGGTGCAGCCATGCAGCGATTGGTGCAGCCGTTTGTGCGGCACAAAAACTACCAAATCAACAGTTAAAAGGATTTTGAGCCGATAGCTGTTACGGCCTTGGCAAGATCGATGGAGACAGCGATCTGTTAGCGTATACACCGTCAAATAGCTATGTGGAATTCTCTTATGTAGAGATTAAACGTCGTTTGAACTTTGACCGAGGTCATTATTTACTTTTAATGATGTTAATATACGAATCAAAAAGAAGATAATTTGTTTTGGGTCGTCCTTTCCGCATATCTCATGGGATTGTGAGTTGGAGAGACGGCCGTGATGGGGTTGGAATTCTCTCAAGCAGGGATTCAACCCGTGTCCTTATAAAAGGTCTTTGTCCAAGATCACCAAGTCCGATCGGTGCAGCCGTGCAGCGATCGGTGCAGCCGTTTGTGCGGCACCTGGGAAAACAACATCGTCACAATGAAAACATCGTCACAATGAACGTTATGCGAACGCGAATGTTATGCGGGAGTCCAAACCTGACAATTCTGGAGACTAAAGCTGAAATTTTAAAAACCTCGATGGATTGTCTTGCTTTGCGGAGCGACATTCAATTTTTTTTATTATTATGCCTCCACCCCCGAAGGTCGCCGGAGGCATTTTTTTCGGGTTGTCCGTCCGTCCGTCCGTTCGGGCTAAACGTCGTTTTTCTCAGCAACCATATGTCCGATTGAGCGAAACTTTCAGGGTAGGAGTGACACACATGTAGAATGTTTTTATAAGTGTGACGGCATAGGTAAAGTGGTATGGAAGCCATCCTGGATTAAACGCATATAATTAAAAAAAAAATTCTCGGAAACCGCTGAATGGATAAATTTGAAACTTGGCACATTGTCAAGTACTCCCAATGGGGGACAAAAGCATGATAATGATGACATCATAGGTGAAGTGGTATACCAGCCAAAAAGGTTTTATTCGAATTCCTTATCCTAAAAATCTGAAATTGCATGCACATGATCTATGACACATTTGTATTGAAATATTAAATTTATGATATCATAGGTCACATGGTTTGGCAGCCATATTGGATTGAAGGCAAATATTAAATAATGATATCTCTGAAACCGCTCACCCTATCGATGCAAAATTTTACAAATATCATCTAACGCCATTGTTGCATATCGTTTGAAAAGTATGATGTCGTACATCACATGGTTTGGCAGCCATCTTGGATAGAAAAACGAACCTATCTGAAAAACAAAACTTCACAAACGTGATCCCCTCCCCCATACATATGCAGAGCCGATATTTCTTGCGAGAGCTGGAAGCCATATTAGCTTGAAATCCGATATTTAAAAAAATCCCTTCTCTGAAACCACTTCACCGATCGATGTGAAACCTGTCATGTCGGGTGAAAATGTTATGCTTGCAAACAGCTGAAGGGATTTAAATCAAACGTGTTTATTTTTAGGACAGTGAATGAGGACATCTACCCGTTGTGGGACAATGCGGAGGCATATTGGCGACACAGTGGCATTGCTCTAGTTTCCATAGGACTCCATTATTGTAATTGTGTATCATCGTCTGGCCAAATAGTGTAAACCTGGGTTTAGGGCGGAGTGAAGGGATGGGATTATGGGTGGAGGCTAAGGTAAAGAGCTTTACCGGTAATCTGGACATATTTCTCCAACATAAGGTATCGCCAAAATATCACCTTTCCCGTTTACTCCTGAATAGGTAATGAACAGCTCGTCCCTTGGGAAAAGCAATTGGATCAGTGAAGCTTTAGACAAGCTTATGTTTTATTATATATATAGTTTACTTATTTACGACTAAACGAACAGCCATCAACGTGGTGTCGTAAACATGTTATGATCTCCCTTCAAACCAAGTGTCACCTTCACCCGAAACCCCTCAAAACAAGCTCGGCGGCTGTCGTGACGCTGTGACGTCAACAGACTATGACGTGATGGTTAATGCAGGATCCAAGTCCCATTAGCTTCGTTGTTTGTCGTATCCGCGGACTGAATACATAAGCATCGATCTTCCTCGGGGCCACGACGCCTGAATGCTCGAACGTTCCAATTCCCCAAAACTCCTCCCTTTCCCCAACCCCCGCCCCCCTCGGCGCCAATATGTCCCAGGTATGCAAACGAGCTCAAGGAAAAGCGCGCGCAAACTTAGTTTTGTGGCCGTGAGAGCTCCGCATAGAGGTATATCGCGTTAATTCGATTCCGAGAGCAAACGAGGCGTTCGGGGCGGCTCGGATGATTATTCAGCGCTCCCTGGTGCCGCGGGGGGTTGCTTTGGGGGTGTGGGGGGCTATTCTGAGCCCCGCGCCGATCCGTCGCATCAGCGCGCCCCATAAATGCGTTTTCATCATCTCGAGTATTTACCGCGCTGTCGGGCCCGCGTGATGGTGGGCGGGGAGGGGACAGGGGCGATGCTGGGCGCGGACAGGGGCGATGGTGGGCGGGGACAGGGGCGTGGCCTGTCTAGCACGTTTGCTCTTTGCATATTGATAGGTAATCCCTTCATGCACCAGTGTGTCTTCCTTTGCTTCGTTCCATACCATGTCCTGGCATTAACACCTTGTTAAAAAAAACATCTTTTCTTCATTACCTCTTCACTCTTCATAAAGATTGATGATAATGAAATGAGCCGTAGTTTGAGGATCGCAGCTTCATACCTGTCGTGGGTGGACACCTGGGTGAGTTAATTTGTTTATTGTTTAGAAACTGCTGTCAACAGATCAAGCTCACACTGACACAAGGAGCAGTGTAACCTGGTGTGAAGGGAAAGTGCTCGTCAGGTCTGACGTCAGAAGGTGATTTTGGCGGAGAATTTGTAATTTTGTCAGCGTGCCGGCGATAACTCACCTACTTTGTACAAAAGACACATCTGATCAATTCCCTTGCTCGTCATTCATTCCTTCTTTCAACTCAATCCCTCTTCCTGCAATGTTTCCCATCTCTGCACTTGGATCATGATGAGGATATGTCGATGCTTGGGGGGCATTGGAAGTTTGGGGAAGAAGATGTGGGGGTTTTACATCGGCCCCCTACAGAAAGTGTACGTTCCTGCACATTTTGGAAGTACGTCATACCGCAGACTTTGAATCTTCATCTTCATCCATGGACTTCACGCATGCGGCGTGACTCTAATGATGATCATCGGCGTTGGTAGGCAGCGCATACTTACGGTAGAAAGATTCTTTAAATGTACTCTTTGTGGAATAAAGGTGTGTGTGTGTGTGTGTGTGTGCACGTATGCGTGTGTGTGTGCACGTATGCGTGTGTGTGTGTGCACGTATGCGTGTATGTGTGTGTGTATGAGTGTGTATATGACTGTGTGTATGAGTGTGTATATGACTGTGTGTGTGTGTGTGTGTGTGTGTGTGTGTGTGTGTGTGTATATATATATATATATTGTTGCGGATCTCAAACGTCGGCCTTTTCCCCTTACCAAGAGGGGGTTAATCCCCTTGTCTGTGACTGACCGACGTGATCCTGAAGTTACCCCGTTCCTTCCGGTCGGTATTAGTTAGGGTTGCTGGTCAATTTGGTCCTGTTACCTAATTACCAACACCGACCATGAAGCAAGGAGATAACCTCCCACCCGAGCCGCAGCGTTAGTGGATACGCCGAGCGAAGCGAGCCGCGACTCGGGCCGTTAATAATGACTAAACCCGATTCTGAGCGGTCCCTAATCGTGCCACGTTTACCCAATGAGAGAAAGGACGGATGCGTTCAGATAAGAGGAAACCAGGGTATAGGAAGAACAAAGATGGGTTTATTAACAAATATTCAGAAAGAAGAGGAAACGAAAAAATTTACAGGACAGGAAGAGGAAGAAGCAGAACACAGGGCAGTCTTAAAACAGTCTTATCCTTAATACCCCAGACAAACGTACACACTCACACAGGGATTGTAGCTGGATTGTAGATGGTCACCGGCTTGTCCAGACTTCAGTCGGCTCCAGTCCAGGCTCCGGTCCAGCGGCAAAACCTGGCAGGCAGGTCCGCGTATAGTTGAACGCGACCGGACCTTATATAATGGGGGGGAAGCTGGTGTCCTACGGCGTCGTTATAGACGCACACTTGTGCCCAGCGCCCTCTCTCCAATGTTCTCTTAATCAAGCACGCCCTTCTTCTTCTCAGTCCTGTTCAATGCGCATTTCCCAAAGAGTCCTCTTACAATGCGCGTGCGCCTTCAACAAGTCTCGTTCAACAAGCACTCTCCCCTCAAAGTCTGTGAAAGGGCCTTGCGCTCGCTTTTTATATCTCTCCGTGCGATCACTCCGCGAGCCAAAAAGCCACGCCTGTCGGTGATGTTAACTCAGCCCTGGTTGGCTGGTGAGGGCTTACCGGCCACGCCTTTGACGACTGGATGACGTGGCCACACCTTCTTCTTGGCGCTCCGCCTCCTTTCTCGGGCCTTACCTCGTGGCTTATGGCGGCTTGAGCGAGCGCTAAGGCAGCGAACGCTGCTAACAAAGGCGCAAAGTAAATTGGGAGAGTCATGAGGCACCGACTGCAGGGGCACGTAATGGCGTCGCTTGGAGAGGGAGGTAGCAAAATGAACAGATTGGGGACCCAATCTTATTTGATCAACACAACACAGATTCAAATATTGGAAACACGGCCTTATCTAAAACACATATTAATGAAATAGCTGAAGTCCTATGGTGGCCTACGTGTTGCTTATGGACTAACTAGGGGTGCTACCTTTAACCTTTTAATGATGGGATATTTACAAGAAAATGTGGGTTCTCAAACCGCAACAATATATACATATATATATATATATATACATATATATATATATATATATATATATATATATATATATATATATATATATATATATATATATATATATATACGTATATATATTGTTACAGACACGACTTTGATGTTAAAGTGGGCCGAGCGGAATGGCCGTCGTGTCCGCACAAATTACCCGACTATACTCGCCGTTGACGAAGTCGCGCTACGCTGGCTCAATAAGAAAAAGAAGACACCCGGCTGGATTACAATCACACAATACGACACCAACGTTTCGATTCTCAAGTATATTCGTACGGAAAAAGGTTAGATTACAGGGGCTAGAGGTATATTACAGGAAGACAGGCACTTAGACACACTCTTATATTAACCCGGACAGACGACAGACACACGGGACAAAATGCTGACTCACACGGGGGTTGATGAAAAGGAAAGGCAGGTCGCGATGGCTCAAGGTGCACTCTTGGCTCAAGGCAGAATCGACTCGGTCCGGTCCAGAGATGCGGGGAGGTATCGTCGCGCTGGGGGTGGCGGTGGCTTCTCTCTCCAGTCTCCAAGCTGAGGCGCATCTGACGTCACGTCCGGCAAGCGGCTGCGTATATCCGGCGGGGAGTGACACGCCCTCGGCTCGTTAGCTCCGCCTCGTGGAATCGGCACGTTGCTTCTCATTGGGTGCGTGCGGGGGGGTTACTGGCTCCGCCCCTGACGAGGAGCTGACAGCCAGCCCCTTCGGGGTAACCCCGTGGAGCGCATGGTCTGGAGCTAATCGAGCCGGTGTGAGGACGCATCCTCCCCCGCTCCGCCGCCATCTCCTCTGTTGTTGTTGTAATTGTTGTTGTAGTTGTTGTTATTGTTGTTGTTTGGGGAAGAAGATGGGAGGAGGTATGGGAAAGGTCCTAAACTCACTACTGATGCCATATAATCACATTCTGGTGCAACGAAGAGTCATAATTAATGGAGACGAGGCCTTAACTGACATAGAATAAGAATAACTAGGAAGATGTCCGAAAGTTGTCTACCTGTGGTGCGGTGGACCTGGGCACGACATTTAATGGGGGAATAAGGGGAAGGTCGGCTCTACTGATTGTTATTTACATGCAATGGGACTAGGGAATGGGGGATCGGGGAAAGTTGGGGAGTATTGGAGAAAATAGGGGAATATTTACAAGCGGATATGGAGGCCAAATTCCATATTCGCAACATTGCACCCTTCTCTACCCTCGGGGCGTCCCGACCCGATAAATTTTTACCTACTTTAGTGTGGCACGCAATGTAGTTCCCTCTACTATTAACTCTACCCTGAGTGCGACAGTTTTACAAATATTCACAAATGAGTAAATATGTCCCCCTGCGACGTTGCACCCTTCTCCTCACAGAAACACACCCACAGGATAACCGAATCCGGAAAGAATTCTCAAACTAAACATACAGCCGGTAGGGAGCATTATTTACAAGATTACGCTGATATCTACACTACGATCCAGGACCTGTTTTTGGAGGAACACATGCAGATGTTATGCATAGAGAGAGCGCGCTTGCCAACATCGATACACCAACCCACGAGTGCTCTGTGGCCGACGGCCTTTAATAACGTGCAGAGCACCCTTCCCGAGCATCAAAAGCACCACCCCACCACCAATCGGTGCAGTCACCATTGTTCATTGGAATAAAAATAAATTCGACAACCCCTAACCCTGCAGGTGTCTCTTGCTCTTCTTGTGGTGCACTTGGTGTTAATTAACAGTGGTTCACCTTTATGGCATAGGTGCCACGTTGACCCATAGGTCCTTCCACGGGTGGTGCTTGGCCGCAAAAGAGCTGCGGTCCATTGTGGGTGGCCACAAACATTGCGGTCCATATGGTGTATCGATCCAGGCAGCCAACAGCGAAAGTGCAGGCCCACAACTGCGTAGCCAGCACCTCTCTCTCCTCTCTCTCTACCCCAAAGCCAGATCCTCGGAGGTGGGAGACAAAAGAAGAAACAAGTGAGTAAGGTGGTAAGGGCGCAAAAGTGCACGCAATATAAGGTAATGCACACTGGGGGCACATGGGAACCAGGTGAGACAGGTACGTTCCTATCGTACGCCCCCCCCCCCACCAGGTAACCTACATGGCCCCTCCCTTACCCCTTACTGTATCCACAAAACACAACACTACCCATAAACATCTACTTTACAAATCAACAAACATCCCTACTGTCTTCCCCGTTCCTCCCATAAACCAAATTCGTCTTCTCTCCCTCCTAACCAATCAAATTTGCCATTTTCAACTCTCATCAAAATTTGCCATCTCCAACTCAACATCATAATTTGCCATTACCAATTCATCATCAGTCCCTCCTAGGGAGGGAGAGATGGAATCACCCCAATGTCTCATCCACGTCGTGATGCGTCTCACAAATCCACAGCAATTTCATTTCCTGCAACAAAACAAAGAAAACACAGGTGTGGAGTCATCATCATCACCACAGGTAAGTGGCTGCGTATGGTGTGACAGGTTCATCAATCCTAACTATCTCCTAAATGACTTTAACAACTTTACACTACCCGGGGGCTTTCTCCGGCCAAACCATTGGCCCTCTTACACTATGGGTTCTAAAAACCAATTCCCATTGGCCAAACTGTGGTGCTCTTCAATTTGGGGTCTCACTCCCCCGATTCATCTCCCGGTGCCCTCGCACAATTTCTGGGCTGCGGCGTGTACCTCTCCCAGTGGGTCTACCCACCTGCACACCTCCACCACTGCAGTTGCCTCCGAGCTTACCTGCTCCTCACCCTAACCTAACTACCTGGGGAAGGCCCTCTGGCTCTCTCCCCACTCCGTGCCCTCTCTGGCACTGGGCTGCCCGATCCACACCCGGGATCCTCAGGCACCCACTCACAACTACCGGCTCCCAGAGCCCACCTGCGGCCTCACCTGGCCGACATCCTCACAGTGGTGGAGTGCCCAACCAACTACACACACTAACAGGCTACACGCCCAGCCATTTCCACAACACTAATGCACCCATTCACAACACCATTCTGCAACCGCACCACAAATGCCAATATCCAACCACAATTTACCTGCACCCTCTACCTAACACTTACACTACCCGCCCCGGGTGCTCGTGAAAGGGGTACACTCTTCCCCCATCCACACCTTCGCACCATGCACACCACTCCGTACCACTCACTCCAACTCTCTCCACACACCTGTACCTGCACACCTGTGCTCTCACACCTGGTGCCACCTGCACCCTTCTCTCCCCAAGCGCATTCGCGCTGATCCACACACTCACTACTCATACACTGCTCCACACACCTGTCCAGTTGCACACCTGTGCAATCACACCTGTTCAATTCTCACAAACACGGCATCATCTCAGCTAACTACTCCCTTCGGACACTTGCGCTTCCCAGTCGTCCCTTTAAACTATTGCGCTCCCACGTCATTATCATCCATACTAATCTACCTGCGTCCCCACTACAGGTATCAGTCACTAACTAAACTTAACGTCACCTAATGTCAATCTTCGCTAGATCCCTACACACCATATCCTAACCCACCCGGGCTAGTTTTCACTGCCATACACCCCATAAACCCAGTGCTCCTTTGCCCCCCCACATGGGAAGGGTGGCAAGGATGCCATCCCACCACATCGGGGGCCTCTCACTACCAATTTTACACATCAAATTTCAACAAATCAAAAATTTGCCAATCATCTGCCAATCACTGTACCATTACCAATCATCACTCTGCCAATCACTACTGCCAATCCCTTGCCAATCATCAAATTTTGTTTTTCTCTAATTTTGGGTCCAAAACACTAACCTCATCACCCAGTCGACTCACTAATACCTCTCGGTGCGCCACTCCCTGTCCAAAGCCCGGCTTCGTGAAGCCAAGCAATGGATGCTGGTTGTTTTGTGCCAGCGGCTGGATGCATCCCGCATTCGGTGCAGGGAAGGAGGTTTACCCGGGCCGAGATCCCACGCACCATCTCGGCACGGAGCCATCCCATGGCTCGATCTCGGCCTGCCGGAATGCCTCACCAAAAAGTGGTCGCCATGACGACCCTTTCTATCCAGCCGCCCGCTCCGGCTATTGGAGCACAGAAGCGGCCGTTCAAAGCGAGGCCCAGCGTGGGTCGCGCACGGCGGTCCTTTCGAACCCGCCGTGTCTCGGATCCCCGCTGGTTCTCGCGGCACGCGAAACCCGGCACGCACCGAGGGCCCGCTTCGGCTAAAAGTCGACCTAACCTCTAACCTGTTTAACGTCGATGCTTCACCTGGACGCTTACACCCCGCAGCCCGTTCCTTGCTCACACATCCAGCCGTTTCCATGCTCCTCGTACCTTTCCTTACACACCCAGGTACACCCATTCCACTCACAGCCTTGGTCACACACCTGACCACCGAACACTTTGGCACACATTCGTTGGTCGCACACCTCACCAAAACACCTCTTCGCGCCCCCTCCTCGGTCACCTCCTCTGTGACAATCACAGGTGTGCTCTCATTCGCACACCCAACCACGTGCCTCACCACCAACTCCAGCGTGCATTCCCACTCACGCTCTACCATTCCAGGTGCGCATCCTTCCATCCCAGGTGTACATCCTCGCTCACCTGTCACAACTAACTCACGCTCCATGTCACTCTCACTACTTTCACCTCCATTCCTGACAGCGCACTCACCCTTACTCTTGACAGCGCACTCTTTCCTCATGCACCTGTCCGTCACACACCTTTCTCGCGCACACTCTCCCGTTACACCCTCTGTAACACTCACCACAGGTGGACACTCTTCCTTACTTCTGACAGCGCACTCTTTCCTCATGCACCTGTCCGTCACACACCTTCCTCGCGCACACTCTCCCGTTACACCCTCTGTAACACTCACCACAGGTGGACACTCTTCCTTACTTCTGACAGCGCACTCTTTCCTCATGCACCTGTCCGTCACACACCTTTCTCGCGCACACTCCTGCGCACACTCTCCCGTCACACCCTCTGTAACACTCACCACACCACGCTTCCATGTGCTCCCTCGCACACGCGCTACGACCGACTCACTCTCGCCAGCACACTCACTCCTTGGCACGCACTTTTTCCTCACACACCCCAGAGTCGGACTTTCTTGCACACCTCCTTTTTCGCACACCAGACCTGTCGCACACCTCACCAACGGCCTTTCACGAACACCCGGGTCCATCTCGACCCCCAAGCTTCTTAAATCCCCTGGCGCATCATACGCACGACCATATTGGTCACCACTTACACCGGGTCCTCTTCCTCTTCGCTTCTCCTCCATCACCTGCGAATCCCTCATCCGGTTAATGAGCACATCACGATCCAAACACAGACTTTGGACCAATTCTTTTATCTCCTCTTTTATCTCCTTGTTATCTCCTCTCCGTCGCTTCTTAATTTCGCTCACCCCTTCTTCCACTTCTTCTAATTTGTGCCTCACCTCTTTTATTCCCCGGTACGTCTCCTCAAGCTCGTCCTCCAAGGCTACCTTGACCGTTTCCATGTGCGTCCTCACCTGCCGGTCCTTCGTCTCCATTACCTCTATCACCTCGTCCAACCTCGTTGTCAGTCCCTCACGTACCATCTGACCTTCCCTCTTTGTCGCTATCAAGTCGTTTTTTATGTCGTTTTGTGTCGCTTTCAACCCTCCTAATACCGCAGTGTTCCTTTGAACCTGCTCCACTAACTCCGTCTGTCCCACCGTCAGCTGCTCCACCTCCTGCGTCAGGTCCTCTATGCCCCCTTGTAACTTTACAGTCCCCTTTCTCACCTCCTTCTCCATGTGCTCCTTACAGTGCCTCACCTCCTCGCGCACTCCTCCGACCTCCTCACTCACTCCTCTTCTGATCTCTTCTCCCATCACTTGCATCTCCTGCCCAGATGCCACCCTCATCTGCTCCATTTCCTCCCTGTGAGCATCCAGTTTGGTTTCTACCCCCATTCTGACCCCCTCTATCTGCTGCTCCATTTGTTTAACTTCCCTTTCCGCTTGGTCCCTCATGTCCCTCAATTTGCCTTCCATACTGTTTTCTAACCCCTCTAACCCCTTTTGCATCCCTTCCATTTGATTCTCTTGAGCGGCCATTCTGTTTTCTACCCCCATTAACCCATTTCTCACCTCTTTTATCCCGTTGTCTAACCCCTCAAAATTATTGTCTAACTTCCCAAATTTCTTGTCTAACTCCTCAAAATTATTGTCTAACTTCCCAAATTTCTTGTCTAACTCCTCAAAATTATTGTCTAACTTCCCAAATTTCTTGTCTAACCCCTCACCAGTACCCCTCGCTTCGTCCCTCATTACCCCCATTTGGCCCTCTAATCGCTCACCCTGAGCCCTCATTCCCACAATTTGGTCTCCCATTCGTTCCATAAGGGCCCTCATTTGCAACATAAAAAGGTTCGGATCCACCAGGGGCGCTGCCACGGTCGCGGGCGCGGTGACCAGCGAGGCGCCATTTTGCGCGTCTGCTACCCTCGCTGCTTCGCTCTCCTCACGTCCCTCAATTTGGTCCTGGACCGACCCTGCCTCACTCTCCCCTACCGGACCCCAGCCGTCTTGATCCGCCATAGCGCGACTTGCAAAATTCGAGTTTCGTAAAACAAAACAAATTTCGGCCGCTCCAAATTTTGACCAAATTTTTTTTTTTTCCTCTATTCGTTTTTTTTTTTTTTCCAAAATTTGGTCGGGCCTCGAATCTCACTCCCGACACCAATTGTTACAGACACGACTTTGATGTTAAAGTGGGCCGAGCGGAATGGCCGTCGTGTCCGCACAAATTACCCGACTATACTCGCCGTTGACGAAGTCGCGCTACGCTGGCTCAATAAGAAAAAGAAGACACCCGGCTGGATTACAATCACACAATACGACACCAACGTTTCGATTCTCAAGTATATTCGTACGGAAAAAGGTTAGATTACAGGGGCTAGAGGTATATTACAGGAAGACAGGCACTTAGACACACTCTTATATTAACCCCGGACAGACGACAGACACACGGGACAAAATGCTGACTCACACGGGGGTTGATGAAAAGGAAAGGCAGGTCGCGATGGCTCAAGGTGCACTCTTGGCTCAAGGCAGAATCGACTCGGTCCGGTCCAGAGATGCGGGGAGGTATCGTCGCGCTGGGGGTGGCGGTGGCTTCTCTCTCCAGTCTCCAAGCTGAGGCGCATCTGACGTCACGTCCGGCAAGCGGCTGCGTATATCCGGCGGGGAGTGACACGCCCTCGGCTCGTTAGCTCCGCCTCGTGGAATCGGCACGTTGCTTCTCATTGGGTGCGTGCGGGGGGGTTACTGGCTCCGCCCCTGACGAGGAGCTGACAGCCAGCCCCTTCGGGGTAACCCCGTGGAGCGCATGGTCTGGAGCTAATCGAGCCGGTGTGAGGACGCATCCTCCCCCGCTCCGCCGCCATCTCCTCTGTTGTTGTTGTAATTGTTGTTGTAGTTGTTGTTATTGTTGTTGTTTGGGGAAGAAGATGGGAGGAGGTATGGGAAAGGTCCTAAACTCACTACTGATGCCATATAATCACATTCTGGTGCAACGAAGAGTCATAATTAATGGAGACGAGGCCTTAACTGACATAGAATAAGAATAACTAGGAAGATGTCCGAAAGTTGTCTACCTGTGGTGCGGTGGACCTGGGCACGACATTTAATGGGGGAATAAGGGGAAGGTCGGCTCTACTGATTGTTATTTACATGCAATGGGACTAGGGAATGGGGGATCGGGGAAAGTTGGGGAGTATTGGAGAAAATAGGGGAATATTTACAAGCGGATATGGAGGCCAAATTCCATATTCGCAACAATATATATATATATATGTATATATATATACACAAAGAATTAAGTTAAGCACCCCCCCCCGTTTCTTTACAACCTCGCACATTACAAGTTTGTTGTCGTCAAAACAGTGTAATATACCCATGATATTGCTATATTTTCTGGAGAAGTGATATTATGGTCACATAAAAACATAACAATCATGCCGTTTTCAATATTTTATTCTGAATAATTTAAGGTGAAATTTTTTGGGAATTTTAGGCATATTTTCACCTCAATTTAAGTATGGAGCTATAGGTCCATCACGGACAGTGTGGATGACGTTTATGTTTTCTAACGTACAGTCATTGTTCTGAGAAGACCTCTAGCGATCTTTGCGTCAATAACGTGTGTAGGACCCACGTGATCGGATCACTGACTCAACCAATCACTTTTTTTCACTTTGATCACTCAATTTCATCAATGGATAATTGCTATTGTCATACCAATCATTATTTGATCTCACATACCTTAGAATATATGCCAATGTATACATATACACAAAGAATATATATTAGGGGGTGCTTACCTTAATTCGTTGTGTAGGGGTGCTTAACTTAATTCTTTGTGTATATATATATTGTTGCGGATATGAGATTGGCCTCCATCCATATCCGCTTGTAAATATTCCCCTATTTCCCCAATACTTCCCAACTATCCCCAATCCCCCATTCCCTAGTCCCATTTTCTGTAAACAACACTCTGTAGACCCGACCTCCCCCTATTTCCCCCATTAAATGTCGCATCCAGGTCCACCGCATCTCACGTAGACAACTATAGGACATCTTGCTAGTTATTCTTAGTCTATGTCAGTTAAGGATTCGTTTCCATTAATTCTGACTCTTCGTTGCACCAGAATGTGATTGTATGGCACCGTTAGAAAGTTTAGGACCTCCCAATACCTCCCCGCAGCTCTTCCTCATGGTACAACAACAACAACAACAACAGCGGCAGCGGCGTGGGGAGTGTGCGTCCTCACTCCGGCTTGGTTAGCCGCCATTGAACATGTGCTCCGACGGGGTTACCACGCATGGGCTCGCTGTCAGCTCCTCGTCAAGGGCGGAGCCCGGTAACCCCCCGCACCCAATAGAAGTGGCGGACCGATCCCATCTGGGGCGGGGCCAACGAGCCGAGGGCGTGTCACTCCCCGCTGAGCATGCACAGGAAGAGGGAGGTGACGTCAGATGCGCCCTCAGCTTGGAGAGAGAAGACGCCACCTCCGAGCGCTGAAATACCTCCCCGCATCTCTGGACCGGACCGTGTTGATTCTGCCCCTGAGCCAAGGTGCACCTTGTGCTATCGACTGCCTGTCCTTCCTTGCCATCAATCCCCGTGTAAGTCAGTCTTGTTCCGTTTGTCTGTGGTCTGTCGGGGATAGATAAGACTGTGTCTAAGTGCCCATCTTTTCTGTGCTTTACCTCTTACCTTGTAATCTACCCCTTTTCTGCATCACCAATTATATCCTCCTCCGGAGGTCTTGAGAACTGTACCCCTTTGTGTCGTTTCATTTATCCCAGCCGTTGTGTCCTTTCCTTCATTGATTTAGCGTAGCGCGATTCGGCCAACGTTCGAGTGGAATCGGGCGGGATCGGGTTCTAATCGGGGAGTAACTGTTCGGACGCGGTAATACACCACCGCTCGGTAAAATAACATCTAAAACCGCGTCTGTAACAATTGGTTGTCAGGAGTTGGATTCGGACCTGGGACTAAATTCATTTAGCCCAAATTTTGGAACACCAATTGTACTATTAGAGTAACAATTGGTGTCGGGAAGTGGGATTGGACCCGAAGCGCGCTTCACGCGCTCGAAATTATTAACGGCGAAATTTGATTTTGTTTTACAAAAATAAAAACCCGAATTTTGAAAGTCGCGCTATGGCGGATCAAGACGGCTGGGTTCCGGTAGAGGAGAGTGAGGCAGGGTCGATCCAGGACCAAATTGAGGGACAAGAGGAGAGCGAAGCAGTGAGGGCGGCAGGTTGGCAAAATGGCGCCTCGCACATGGCTGCGGCGGCCGCACCCGCTGCACAAGTGGGAGGGATGGCCCAAATGCAGGCCCTCATGGAGCAATTTATGGCGCAAATGCAGGCGTCCCTCAACCTGCAGAAGGACGATATGAGGGCTAATAGTGAGCAAATGAGGGCTGATAGTGAGCGATTGGGTGAGCGATTGGAGGGCCAAATGGGGGTAATGGGGAACCGGATGGATGCTCAGGGTGAGCGATTGGAGGGCCAAATGGGGTCCAATAGCGAGAAATTGAGGGAGGACATGGGGGCCCAGATCGGAGGGTTAGGGAGTAGAATAGAGGGATTAGACAATAGATTAGGGGAAATACAGGAGGGGTTAATGGGGGTAGAAAACAGAATGGCCGTTCAGGAGAATCAAATGGAAGGGATGAAAAAGGGGTTAGAGGGGTTAGAAAACAGTATGGAAGGCAAATTGAGGGACATGAGGGACCAAGCGGAAAGGGAAGTTAAACAAATGGGGCAGCAGATAGAGGGGGTCAGAATGGGGGTAGAAACTAAATTGGATGCTCACAGGGAGGAAATGGCACAGATGAGGGTGGCATCTGGGCAGGAGATGCAAGTGATGGGAGAAGAGATCAGAAGAGGTGTGAGTGAGGAGGTCGGAGGAGTGCGTGAGGAGGTGAGGCACTGTAAGGAGCGCATGGAGAAGGAGGTGAGAAAGGGGACTGTAAAGTTACAAGGGGGCATAGAGGACCTGACGCAGGAGGTGGAACAGCTGACGGTGGGACAGACTGAGTTAGTGGAGCAGGTACAAAGGAACACTGCGGTACTAGGAGGGTTAAAAGCGACACAGAAAGAACTAAAAGACGACTTGATAGCGACGAAGAGGGAATGTCAGATGGTACATGAGGGACTGACAACGAGGTTGGACGAGGTGACAGAGGTAATGGAGACGAAGGACCGGCAGGTGAGGACGCACATGGAAACGGTCAAGGTAGCCTTAGAGGACGAGCTTGAGGAGACGTACCGGGACATAAAAGAGGTGAAGCAGAAATTAGAAGAAGTGGAAGAAGGGGTGAGCGAAATTAAGAAGCGACGGAGAGAGGATAAGAAAGAGATAAAGGAGGAAGTAAAATAATTGGTCCAAAGTCTGTGTTCGGATCGTGATGATGTGCTCATTAACCGGATGAGGGATTCGCAGGTGATGGAGGAGAAGCGAAGAGGAAGAGGACCCGGTGTAAGTGGTGACCAATATGGTCGTGCGTATGATGCGCCAGGTGATTTAATGAGCTTGGGGGTCGAGATGGACCCGGGTGTTCGTGAGAGGCCGTTGGTGAAGTGTGCGACAGGTCTGGTGTGCGAAAAAGGAGGTGTGCGAGAAAGTCCGACTCTGGGGTGTGTGAGGAAAAAGTGCGTGCCAAGGAGTGAGGGTGCTGTCGAGAGTGAGTCGGTCGTAGCGCGTGTGCGAGGGAGCACATGGAAGCGCGTAGTGAGGAGTGTTACGGAGGGTGTAAAGGGAGAATGCACGCCTGTGGTGAGTGTTACAGAGGGTGTGACGGGAGAGTGTGCGCAAGAGTGTGCGCGAGAAAGGTGTGTAACGGACGGGTGCATGAGGAAAGAGTGCGCTGTCGAGAGTAAGGGTGAGTGCGTTGTCAAGAGTGGAGGTGAGAGTAGTAAGAGTGACACGGAGCGTGAGTTGGTTGTGACAGGTGAGAAAGGAAGCACACCTGGAATGGTAGAGCGTGTGTGGGAAGGCACACTTGAGTTGGTAGTGAGGCACGTGGTTGGGTGTGCGAGTGAGGGCACACCTGTGATTGTCACAGAGGAGGTGACCGAGGAAGGGGCGCGAAGAGGTGTGTTGGTGAGGTGTGCGACCAACGAATGTGTGCCAAAGTGTTCGGTGGTCAGGTGTGTGACCAAGTCTGTGAGTGGAATGAGTGTACCGAGGTGTGTAAGGAAACGTACGAGGAGCATGGGAACGGCTGGAGGTATGAGCAAGCAAGGGGTAGCGTATGCATGTAAGCATGCAGGTGAAGCTTCGACGGTAACCGGGTTAGCGGTTAGAGCGACTTATAGCCGAATCGGGCCCTCGGTGCGTGCCGGGCTTCGCGTGCCGCGAGAACCAGCGGGGATCCGAGCCACGGCGGGTTCGAAAGGACCGCCGTACGCGATCCACGCTGGGCCTCGCTTTGAACGGCCGCGTCCGTGCTCCACCAGGCGGAGCGGGCAGCCCGATAGGAAGGGTCGTCATGGCGACCACTTTTTGTTGAGGAATTCCGGCAGGTCGAGATCGGGCCATGGGATGGCTCCACGCCAAGGTGGTGCGTGGGGTCTCGGGCCGGGTAAGCCCCCGTCCCTGCCCCGAATGCGGGACGTATCCAGCCGCTGGCACAAAACAACCCGCGTTCATTGCTCGGCTGTACGAAGCCGGGCTGTAGACGTGAATTGGCGCACCGAGAGGATCTAATAAGTAGACGGGTGATGAGGTTAGTGTTTTGGACCCAAAATTAGAAAAAAACAAAATTTGATGATTGGCAAAGGATTGGCAGTAATGATTGGCAGATGATGGGCAGTGATTGGCAAATTTTTGATTTGTTGAAATTTGATGTGCAAAATTGGTAGTGGGAGATGCCTGATGTGGTGGGATGGCAACTCTGTCATCCCTCACAAACGGGGGGCAAAGGAGCTATAGCTTATGGGGTTTATGGCAGTGAAAACTAGCCCGGGTGGGTTAGGATATTGATAGGGCCCTAGAAGATGACATTAGGTAACGTTAAGATTAGTTAGTGACAAGGATACCTGTAGTGGGGACGCAGTAGATTAGTGTGGATTATAATGACGAGGGAGCGCAATAGTTTAAAGGGGCGACTGGGAAGCGCAAGTTTCAGAGGGGAGTAGTTAGATGAGATGATGCCGTGTGGTTGAGAATTGAACAGGTGTGATTGCACAGGTGTGCAACTGAACAGGTGTGTGGAGCAGTGTATGAGTAGTGAGTGTTGTGGATCAGCGCGAATGCGCTTGGGGGAGAGAAGGGTGCAGGCGGCACCAAGTATGAGAGCACAGGTGTGCAAGTACAGGTGTGTGGAATACATGGAGTAAGTGGTACGGAGTGGTGTGCATGGTGCGAAGGTGTGGATGGGGGAAGAGTGGACCCCTTTCACGAGTACCCGGGGCGGGTAGTGTAAGTGTTAGGTAGAGGGTATAGGTAAATTGTGGTTGGATATTGGCATTTGTGGTGCGGTTGCAGAATGGTATTGTGGATGGGTGCATTAGTGTTGTGGAAATGGCTGGGCGTGTAGCCTGTTAGTGTGTGTAGTTGGTTTGGGCACTCCACCACTGTGAGGATGTCGGCCAGGTGAGGCCGCAGGTGGGCTCTGGGAGCCGTTAGTGTCAGTGGGTGCCTGAGGATCCCGGGTGTGGATCGGGCAGCCCGTGCCAGAGAGGGCACTGAGGGGGTGAGAGTGCGAGAGGGCCTTCCCCAGTTAGTTAGGTTAGGGTGAGGAGCAGGTAAGCTCGGGTGGCAACTACAGTGGTGGAGGTGTGCAGGTGGGTAGACCTGCTGGGAGAGCTACACGTCACAGCCCAGAAATTGTGCGAGGGCACCGGGAGATGAATCGGGGGAGTGAGACCCCAAATTGAGAAGCACCACAGTTTGGTCAATGGGAATTGGTTTTTAGAACCCATAGTGTAAGTTGGCCAATGGATTGGCAGGGAAAGACCCCGGGTAATGTAAAGTTGTTAAAGTCATTTAGGAAATAGTTAGGATTGATGAACCTGTCGCACCATACGCAGCCACTTACCTGTGGTGATGATGATGACTCCACACCTGTGTTTTCTTTGTTTTGTGTTGCAGGAAGGGAGAATTGCTGTGTGGATTTGTGAGACGCATCACGACGTGGATGAGACATTGGGGTGATTCCATCTCTCCCTCCTTAGGAGGGACTGATGATGAATTGGTGATGGCAAATATTGATGTTGAGTTGGAGATGGCAAATTTTGATGAGAGTTGGAAATGGCAAATTTGATTGGTTAGGAGGGAGAGAAGACGAATTTGGTTTATGGGAGGAACGGGGAAGACAGTAGGGACGTTTGTTGATGTGTAAAGTAGATGTTTATGGGTAGTGTTGTGTTTTGTGGATACAGTAAGGGGTAAGGGAGGGGCAATGTAGGTTACCTGGTGGGGGGGGGGGGGCGTACGGTAGGAACGTACCTGTCTCACCTGGTTCCCATGTGCCCCCAGTGTGCATTACCTTGTATTGCGTGCACTTTTGCGCCCTTACCACCTTACTCAATTGTCTTCTTTTGTCTCCCACCTCCGAGGATCTGGCTTTGGGGCAGAGAGAGAGGAGAGAGAGGTGCTGGCTCCGCAGTTGTGGGCCTGTACTTTCGCTGCTTGCTGCCGGGATCGATACACCATATGGACCGCAATTTTTGTGGCCGCCCACCATGGACCGCAGTCTTTTGCGGGCAAGCACCACCCGTTGATGGACCTCTGGGTCAACGTGGCACCTATGCCATACAGGTGAACCACTTATAGTTGGCCCCCTGACGGCCACAATTCAGAAATGGACGCGGTTGGCGCCTTTCTTTATTTTTAAAGAAGCCAGAACACCAAGTGGGCTCCAAGGCAAGACCAGCGGCAGAACATCGGCCGGCTGCGACACCACCGGTGATTATTGAACACTTTATTGGTGCACCGGATGGTGCTGACTGTATGTATGGGGTGGTGCTTTTGGTGCTTGGATGGGGTGCTCTGCATATTATTAAAGGCCGTAGGGCCACAGGGCACTCGTGGGTTGGTGTATCGATGCTGGCATGCGTGCTCTCTCTATGCATAACATCTGCATGTGTTCCTCAAAGAACAGGTCCTGGATCGTAGTGTAAATATCAGTCTTGTGTAAATAATGCTCCCTACCGGCTGTATGTTTAGTTTGAGGATTCTTTCCGCGATTCGGTTATCCTGTGGGTGTGTTTCTGTGAGGAGAAGGGTGCAACGTCGCAGGGGGACATATTTACTCATTTGTGAACATCTGTAAAACTGTCGCACTCAGGGTTGAGTTAATAGTAGAGGGAACTACATCTGAGTGCCACACTAAAGTAAGTAAAAATTTATCGGGTCGGGACGCCCCGAGGTAGAGAAGGGTGCAATGTTGCGGATATGAGATTGGCCTACATCCATATCCGCTTGTAAATATTCCCCTATTTCCCCAATACTTCCCAACTATCCCCAATCCCCCATTCCCTAGTCCCATTTTCTGTAAATAACACTCTGTAGACCCGACCTCCCCCTATTTCCCCCATTAAATGTCGCATCCAGGTCCACCGCATCTCACGTAGACAACTATAGGACATCTTGCTAGTTATTCTTAGTCTATGTCAGTTAAGGACTCGTTTCCATTAATTCTGACTCTTCGTTGCACCAGAATGTGATTGTATGGCACCGTTAGAAAGTTTAGGACCTCCCAATACCTCCCCGCAGCTCTTCCTCATGGTACAACAACAACAACAACAACAACAACAGCGGCGGCGGCGCGGGGAGTATGCGTCCTCACTCCGGCTTGGTTAGCCGCCATTGAACATGTGCTCCGACGGGGTTACTACGCAGGGGCTCGCTGTCAGCTCCTCGTCAAGGGCGGAGCCCGGTAACCCCCCGCACCCAATAGAAGCGGCGGACCGATCCCATCTGGGGCGGGGCCAACGAGCCGAGGGCGTGTCACTCCCCGCTGAGCATGCGCAGGAAGAGGGAGGTGACGTCAGATGCGCCCTCAGCTTGGAGAGAGAAGACGCCACCTCCGAGCGCTGCAATACCTCCCCGCATCTCTGGACCGGACCGTGTTTGATTCTGCCCCTGAGCCAAGGTGCACCTTGTGCTATCGACTGCCTGTCCTTCCCTGCCATCAATCCCCATGTAAGTCAGTCTTGTTCCGTTTGTCTGTGGTCTGTCGGGGATAGATAAGACTGTGTCTAAGTGCCCATCTTTTCTGTGCTTTACCTCTTACCTTGTAAGCTACTCCTTTTCTGCATCACCAATTATATCCTCCTCCGGAGGTCTTGAGAACTGTACCCCTTTGTGTCGTTTCATTTATCCCAGCCGTTGTGTCCTTTCCTTCATTGATTTAGCGTAGCGCGATTCGGCCAACGTTCGAGTGGAATCGGGCGGGATCGGGTTCTAATCGGGGAGTAACTGTTCGGACGCGGTAATACACCACCGCTCGGTAAAATAACATCTAAAACCGCGTCTGTAACAATATATATGTATATATATATATATATATATATATATATATATATATATATATATATATATATATATATATATATATATATATATATATATATATATATATATATATGTATATATATATATATATGTATATATATATATATGTATATATATATATGTATATATATATATATATGTATATATATATATATATGTATATATATATATATATGTATATATATATATGTATATATATATATATATGTATATATATATCTATATGTATATATATATATATATATATATATATATGAGTGTGTTTGTGCATGTCTATGAGTGTGTGTGTGTACATGAGTTTGTGCACGTAAATGAGTGAGTGTGTGTGTGTGTGTGTGTGTGTGTGTGTGTGTGTGTGTGTGTGTGTGTGTGTATGTATGAGTGTGTATGAATGAGTATGTGCACGTATATGAGTGTGTGTGTGTATGCATGTATAAGTGGGTGTGTATATATGAGTGTGTGTGTGTGTGTGTGTGTATATATATATATATGAGTGTGTGCACGTATATGAGTGTGTGTGTGTGTGTGTGTGTGTGTGTGTGTGTGTGTGTGTGTGTGTGTGTGTGTGTGTGCCCAGCTGATGATCCATGCAGTTGGGAAACGAGTCAATTGCTTACAGGTTAAGGCTCTTGCTTTAGGCAGAGGAACTATGTTTTGAGGTTTACAATTTAAATAAAGTTGAATATGGGATGTTGTAAAATTAACATCATTTACAACAATCCTTTAAATTATTTAAGTTTAGGAACAACCGATACTGTACAATTAATTAAGTGTGTGTGTGTGTGTGTGTGTGTGTGTGTGTGTGTGTGTGTGTGTGTGTGTGTGTATGTGTGTGTGTGTGTGTGTGTGTGTGTACGTACGGAGAGGGTAGAATTGGTCGAGAAGAATCAAATATTCTGCAATCTTTGTATACGTAAAATGTAAGAGGAAGACCACTCCGCTTGCATCTTTAGATATCTATATATATATATATATTATTTATATATATATATATATATACATACATACATATCGCTGCCGAGGCAGTTTCTTGGCTATTTGGCACAATCCTGGATGAGTCGACACTCCTATGCAGGACACTCGAATGGCTCATTCATCCCAGTAAGCTGGTACTCGTTTTGCCAGCTTACTGGGACTCGTTTTGCCGACCTCGGAGGGATGACAAGCTGAAGCAACCAATCTAATGTTAATTTAATGGCATGACAGGGGCTCA
Source organism: Myxine glutinosa (assembly GCF_964187855.1). Lineage (NCBI taxonomy): Eukaryota > Metazoa > Chordata > Myxini > Myxiniformes > Myxinidae > Myxine > Myxine glutinosa. Next base: position 72,811,902 of record NC_136274.1, on the reverse strand, counting down.
AACCCAGGACTCTGAGATCTCAGGACAGCCACCTTAACCGTTAAGCCAACACCTGGCATAATGTTCGATAACGAGTGATATTTTTTCTTCGTGTTCCATCGATATTGTCCTGTAGGCCTACTTGTTACCTGTCCAAACGGCCTTTATCTTATTTGGCGGTCAACGTTCTTCTCGATTCACATGCACAACCTTGACCCACACGGCAGGTTACTTACCATTCCAAGCAGAAATCTTCACCAACAAAGTCTCCGGATGCTGGATTAAGGAGAGGAATGGCTTTGAAATGGGGAATGTGCAGCACCGGGTTAAGGTGGGCAGTTTCGCTCTCCGGAGGTAATCCAGGTGCATATGGCACTCGCTCACACAATCGCCTTATGTATCCCAGGTGCTGCACGCACGTTTTCATGTCTCGAATAATACCTGTGCCATGTTCGCTTTCACGCCCACGGCGCCGCCCTTATCTCGTGCAGACAGCGAGCCAATGACACGGATCAGGTGCGACCGCGCGCGCGTCTTCGCTGCATGTTCTTTCGATCTCTGTTTCAGCCGGAGTTGTGCGAACAGCAGGTGGAGACGCGTGTCCCGTGTCGATAAGTGTCCGGGACGGGTGGATAGAGGGGGGGGGGGGAGGATTGGGGGGCGGGACGGGAGGATGGGGGGGACGGGGGCGGGACGGGAGGATGGGGGGGACGGGGACGGGAGGATGGGGGGGGGACGGAGGATGGGGGAGGACGGGAGGATGGGGGGGGGACGGAGGATGGGGGGGGGACGGGAGGATGGGGGGGGGACGGGAGGATGGGTGGGGGACGAGGGGATGGGGGGGACGAGGGGATGGGGGGACGGGGGAGGGAGGGGGGACGGGGTGAGGAGGGAGGGGGGAGGGCGTATGGGGTGAGGAGGGAGGGGGGAGGGCGGACGGGGGAAGGGGGAGGAGGAGGAGGAGGGGGGGATGGCACACCAGGGATCTCGAGAGATGTTTGGGTTGCGGAGGCAGCGATGCGTCTGGGAATCCGTGCTCCTGTATATAGGTAAGGCAGGTCATTGGGAATCTGTGCTCCTGTAGATAGGTAAGCCAGGTCACTGGGAATCCGTGCTCCTGTATATAGGTAAGGCAGGTCATTGGGAATCCGTGCTCCTGTAGATAGGTAAGGCAGGTCATTGGGAATCTGTGCTCCTGTAGATAGGTAAGCCAGGTCACTGGGAATCCGTGCTCCTGTATATAGGTAAGGCAGGTCATTGGGAATCCGTGCTCCTGTAAATAGGTAAGGCAGGTCATTGGGAATCCATGCTCCTGTAAATAGGTAAGCCAGGTCACTGGGAATCCATGCTGCTGGATATAGGTAAGGCAGGTCATTGGGAATCCGTGCTCCTGTAAATAGGTAAGGCAGGTCATTGGGAATCCGTACTCCTGTAAATAGGTAAGCCAGGTCACTGGGAATCCATGCTCCTGGATATAGGTAAGGCAGGTCATTGGGAATCCGTGCTCCTGTAAATAGGTAAGGCAGGTCATTGGGAATCCGTGCTCCTGTAAATAGGTAAGTCAGGTCACTGGGAATCCATGCTCCTGGATATAGGTAAGCCAGGTCACTGGGAATCCATGCTGCTGGATATAGGTAAGGCAGGTCATTGGGAATCCGTGCTCCTGTAAATAGGTAAGGCAGGTCATTGGGAATCCGTACTCCTGTAAATAGGTAAGCCAGGTCACTGGGAATCCATGCTCCTGGATATAGGTAAGGCAGGTCATTGGGAATCCGTGCTCCTGTAAATAGGTAAGGCAGGTCATTGGGAATCCGTGCTCCTGTAAATAGGTAAGTCAGGTCACTGGGAATCCATGCTCCTGGATATAGGTAAGCCAGGTCATTGGGAATCCGTGCTCCTGTATATAGGTAAGCCAGGTCATTGGGAATCCGTGCTCCTGGATATCGGTAAGCCAGGTCAGTAGAGGAAAAATGTTGTTGCTGGACCACCCCTATTTCTCCATTCACTTGCATGTAAATTTTCCTCTCACCCTCACGTTCCCTCATCTCCCCTTAACACCTCTATTTCTGCCACCCTGATCTTTACGAACCTTTTGGCCTTTTGACATACTAGCTATAGCAAAAGATAACCTCCTCTTATCCTTAATGTTGTTCATTAGACCACTCAAACAATGATCCTCCGAATATTTGCTCCCTCTCACCCTCTTAATATCCCTAGTAGACCACTCAAACAACGATCCTACAAATATTTGTTTATAATAATAATAATAATTCATTTATTTTGTATGGCGCTTTTCAAGAAGCCCAAAGGCGCTTTGACAGAGTGCAAAACATAATGCATAACAATACATGAAAACAACAATTGCAAAAAGACAAGAATCAATTGGGAAATATTTAAAGCAAAAGGAGGGAGAAAGAGAAGCGATAGTCAGGGGTTAAATGCTGTGGGTTGAATGTTGAATGCAGTGTTGAACAGGTAGGTCTTTAGTGATGTTTTGAATGTGGTGAGTGAGGAGGAGTCTCTGATGGTGTGAGGTAGTGAGTTCCAGAGGGTGGGAGCAGCGATGGAGAAGGCTCTGTCCCCCCAGGATCTGAATTTGGTCCGGATGGGGGGGGGGGGTCAGGAGGTTGGTACCAGCAGAGCGGAAGTTGCGGGTGGGAGTGTGTCTGGAGAGGAGGTCAGCCAGGTAGGATGGGGCCAGCTTATGGAGGGCTTTGTATGTCAAGAGGAGGATTTTGTACTGGATTCTCTGGGGGATGGGGAGCCAGTGAAGCTTGTAAAGGACGGGGGTGATGTAGTCACGGGTCTGGGAATGGGTGAGTAGACGGGCAGCGGAGTTCTGAATGTATTGGAGTTTATTGGTGATTTTTGAGGGTGAACCATAGAGGAGGCTATTGCAGTAGTCCAGACGGGAGGTGATGAAGGCGTGGATGAGGGTTTCTGCAGCCGTGGAGGAGAGGGTTGAGCGGAGACGGGCGATGTTTTTCAGGTGAAAGAAGGCTGTCTTTGTGATCTGTTTAGTGTATTTGTTGAAGGAGAGGGTTTGGTCAAAGATGACGCCAATATTCCGGATGTGAGGGGAGGTGGATACTGGGATACCATCGATGTTGAGGGCAAAGTTATGGGTGGATTTTGTGAGCGTTTTTGGGCCAATGATGATTATTTCAGATTTATCACAGTTAAGCTTGAGGAAGTTGATTTGAAGCCAGGATTTTATTTCAGTGATGCAGTTTGTCAGGATAGAGTGGGTGTCGGTGGAGACGGACTTGGCGGAGATGAAAAGCTGGATGTCATTGGCGAAGCAGTGGAATTGGAGACCATGACGGCGGATTAAGTGACCGAGGGGGGACAGGTAAAGGATGAAGAGGAGGGGGCCAAGAACTGAACCTTGAGGGACACCTTGGGGAGGGGGGCAGTGGGGGATTTGCAGTTGTTGATGGAGATGAACTGGCGTCTGTCAGAGAGGTATGATTTAATCCAAGAGAGGGCAGTGCCGGTAACGTTAAAGGTGGATTCAAGTCGGGTGAGGAGGATGGTGTGATCGATGGTGTCAAAGGCAGCGCTGAGGTCGAGGAGGACGAGAATGTTGAGATTGCCAGCGTCAGAGGAGAGGAGAAGGTCGTTGGTGATTTTGAGGAGAGCAGTTTCAGTACTGTGGTTGGAGCGGAATCCGAATTGGAATGTTTCATACAGGTTATTGGCAGAGAGGTGATGTTTGAGTTGAGTGGATACAGCGCGTTCCAAAACTTTTGACAGAAAGGGTAGGTTGGAGATGGGTCTGAAGTTGTTTAGGGTGTCAGGGTTTAGACCAGGTTTTTTTAGAATGGGGGTAACAGCAGCAATTTTGAGGGAAGGTGGGACGATGCCTGTAGACAGGGAGGAGTTTATTGTTGCAATGATAAGTGGAGAGAGAGCAGGGAGGGAGGCCTTGACAAAGCTGGAGGGGATGGGGTCAAGAGTGCAGGTGGCAGTTTTCATTCCTATGAGGAGTTCAGAGAGGTCAGTAGGGGAGATTGGGGAGAACCGAGACAGGGGATGGCAGGACAAGTGGGGGCAGGTGGTTGGAGGGGGAGCGGGTGCGGCGGTGGTCAAGCTGTTGTAGATGTTGTCAATTTTGCGTTGGAAGAAAGAGACGAAGGAGATGCAGTTGTCTACTGTGAATGACTGGGTGGTGGTGTTCAGGGGGCGGAGGAGTTTGTTTATTGTCGAGAAGAGTGCTTTTGGTTTTCCGGAGCCAGAGTGGATAATTTGAGAGTAGTAGGCGGAGCGGGCGTGGGAGAGGGCATCTTTGTAGTGTTGTAGGTGGTCCTTGTAGGCTTGGGAGTGAACTGTGAGACCTGTTTTATTGCGGAGTCTTTCAAGTTGGCGAGCACGAGTTTTCATCAGGCGGAGTTCAGGGGTAAACCAGGGAGCAGAATGGGTGAAAGAAACTGTTTTGGTTTTTACAGGCACAAGCTGGTCAAGGCAGGAGGAGAGAGTGTGGTTGTAGTAGTCAGTGAGGTCGGAAGGGGTGTGGAGGTCAACGAACGGAGAAGTGGACATTGTTTCAGAGAGGGTGGATGAGAATGAGGTCGGTGAAAGAGCGTTTAGCTTACGGAAGTTGATAGTGCGATAATGTCTTGGTGTTGGGGTGGGGATGTTGATGGTCATAGTGATAGCTAAGTGGTCAGAGAGGGTGAGGTCGGAGCCAGAGAGATGGTGCAAAATTAATCCAGTGGAGCAGACAAGGTCCAAAGTGTGACCACGGATATGGGTAGGAAAGTTGACATGTTGAGTGAGGTTAAATCAGGTGAGTAAATCAGTGAAGTCAGTGGTTATTGTGGAGTCAGTGGAGTCCATGTGTATATTGAAATCACCAAGGAGGAGGATTGAGGGGGAGAGGGAACATAGCTGGGTCAGAAAGTAGGAGAAGTCAGACAGGAATGATGGGTGTGGTTTGGGAGGGCGGTAGACGACAGCCATGACTGACTGCGTGCGACCAGAGAGTTTAAAAGCCAGGTGTTCAAATGATGAGGATGAGGCGATGGGGATGAGGCTGGTCCTGATGTCTTGACGGTGGATAACGGCAATTCCACCACCTCGGCCCTCCGAGCGTGGTTTATTGACGTAGGAATATCCATTGGGTGTGGTGAGGTTGAGTGTGTAATAGTCCAGAGGTTGTTGCCAGGTTTCGGTGAGACAGAGAAAGTCCAGTTTGTTATCCAGGATGTATTCGTTCAGGATGAGGCATTTGTTATTGAGGAACCGGGCGTTGAACAGGGTGAGCTTGATGTTGTTTTGAACAGCAGGGCTGAATTCAGGTGATTTAGCCAGGGTTCGTAGGCAGGAGGTGCGATTTTGTGCGTTGCTGTGACCAGGCGCGCTGGGACGAAGAGTGAGAGTGCGCTGAGCCGACCAGAGGACGGGGATGGAGTTACCTGATTGTAAATATACAAACTTACGACCAGAGCCACGGTGAATGTACCTGGGTCGTCGGAGGAGTCCATTTGATTTGATGGCAGAGATGCATGATGAGGTGGAGCGGGTATTGAGCAGAAGGAGCCTTGCGGCGGAGTACCGCAGAGCCATGCCAGGCAGGAGCGGAGAGACGAGATGAGGCCAAGGTTGAGGAGGTGAAACAATGGTCCCAACCCACGGAAGCAGGCCCGAGGAAACGAAGGAGCCAGGTAGGTGAAGCCAGGAGCAGAGCCGGGACCAAGCAGAGGGCAGGCAGGAGCAAAGAGACGATCACGAGGCCAAGGTTGATCACGGCAAAGTGGCAAATGCAGCGGCAATCTACCGCTGCCGCTACAAATCAAGATCACGGCGGGAAACCGCCACCAAACCGCTGCGATGGTCACAACCCACGAGAGCGTGCCCGAGGAAACAGCGAGCAGGCGAAGGAGCCGGGCAGGCGAAGCAGGGAGCAGAGCCGGGGCTATGCAGAGGGCAGACAAAAAAATCTGCACGACCACCAAAAAAGCAAGCAACTGACAGTGGCCCGGTCGAAGAAGCGGCGAGCATGTGACCCCTGCGTCCTCTTCATACCGGACCGGAGGCGGAAGTCCACGTAGCAGTTATGCGTAGGAAATAATTTAATTATCTTACCACTTCCATCAACATCTAATATATTAACAAAAAAGATGTTTGAGTTTGGTTCTTTATCAAGATATTTTAACTGAGCTAAGATAAAATGATAAACCTCCCTCAATGTTCTTGTTTGAGCACCTCCAGTGCCACACACCATTGTAAAATTAAAGTATATATTTTCCTGACAACCATCAAAGTTTTCCGTCCACTCAAAAATATTTCCATCTTTTTTACCCAACTCACCAGTATTTAAATTAATTCTCTGATTTGTTTTGTGAACTTTTTTACCAGTTGCCTTATTTGATATTTTTCACATTCGTTATGTTTACCATTTATATACCAAGGTTGATTGCACCTCCACTCTTTAGTCTGGTTAATACTTGGTTCTATCATTTATATATTCATAAAAAGGTGGCAGGAGCCCCTTAAAATCCCCAACCCCATTATCTTATCACTTGTATATCTTATCACTTATATATATCTTATCACTTATATATATCTTATCACTTATATCTTATCACTTATAGATCTTATCACTTATATATATTTTAACACTTATAACCATAAGGGAGACTATCAATTCCATTTTCTAAAATAAACCTCTTATCATCAAAAGCCCCCAATGCTTTCTTTTTCACCTCTTCTGAATATAATTGATGTTTATAACTTCTTATTCCATTAATCTTTCTAAACTCTTCTTTCTTTGTTGTTAAACAATTATAATAATTTTCAACGTTTATTGTTTCTTTAATAACATTTTCCTTTACCCCCTTTAACTTCTTATCAGTCCTTTCAACGTCATTCACAATGTATTTATAAGCATAAGCCTTTGACCTCAATCCTATAAATTCACTCATAACATTTCCTCCTAATTCATCCTTGAACTTTCCAATCACCTTTTTATTTTTAGAAGAGAACAACCCGCTCTCTGGACTATAATTACTGGTGTCATAGATATTAATGTCCTCTTTCATGTCTGAATAAACATCAACAGTATTAATTTTCATAATAAAACTATCTGTATCCATATAAAGTAGATTAACATCATTTTGATATTTCTTCCTCAAGTTATTATAAAAGTAATCATACATTAATGACTTTGATAAATCAAGAATTGATGTTCCAATATAAATAGGTTATTCATTTCAATACTCTCTTTAACCAAATGGATCGCACAAAAGTTCTCAGTAAAGACCTCAGCTCTAATAAAACTCGGTCTATTAATAAATTTTGTTGCTTGTTTACAAGATATTGCTAGTCTGATATTTTGTCTTTTCCTCACATTCTCCATGGTCTTACCAAAGACTGCATTATTCATCAATTTATAAAAGTCTTTCTCAAAATCTGTTTTTGACTCTGTTCTTCTTTGTGTATTAAAATCAATGTACTCCTTTAGCCAATGACTTTGATTGAACTTTAGAACCCTGTGGATCTTCTCTACTCTTAGACCTTTTGATAAATATTGTCACAAATTTATTTGGTGTAGAACATAATTTTTCTTGTTATATAATGTAGTAAGTAATTTTTTTGTTGATTCACCTATATCAAACGATTTTTGATAATCACTCAACCATTCTTTCTTTGGAATTTCTTTCTCACATGCAAATGGAAGATCTTTATGTTTATTATGAAGTTCTTCAGGATATTTTGAATCGACCTCAAAATAATAACCGACCTTTGAATCATCCAATTATTTTTGTGTCGAGATACATACATCTTGTAGTCTTTTTCCTTTACCCATCGAAGTTTTCCATAAGGAAGGGCTTGAGACATTGCCCAACCATACAGGTTGTTAGCATCATAGTACATCAAGTAAGAACTCTCTTTCGTTGAATCATAATTCAGAAGATATTTGTTATTTGCTTTTGTGTATCTGCTCGAACAGACTTGTGAAATTCCACCTCTTTTAGCCTTTTCAATCATCAAAAGCATATCAACATCGGTTATCAAATCCAAATCTTGTTTAGTCATTTTCAGCATCGCACTCCAAGCCAATCCAGGCGCTGTGTAGTAGTGAGCAGGATCCAATCCATATCTGGCACGCCAAACAGATCTAAAAACCTCAAACACATCAGCCAATAAAAGCACATCATTTTTGAGATACAATTTGTGTTACAAATTTGATTTGTAATTTGTATTACAAATCGTGATACTCACGAAGATTCTTGATGTTATATTTTTCCCAAACATTTTGTGCGTGTACATAATCTTTATCAGATATATGACTGTTATTCAATTTGTTATAGAAATTTTCTTTTGAAGGAAGTTGTGTTTCAGTGAATCTCTCAAATGAGTCCATATAATCATAGGGGTAAATTCCCTTTTGTGTTAGTAAATCTTTATCTGAAAAATACTCGGAAAGACATGGAAACTCTTTTAGATTTTGAACCAAGTTAGCCAATGGACTTGCCATGAATTTAAATATATCAAGAAATCTGATATGAGTTATAGGAGAAGTATGAATTGTTTTTGTGAATGAAATGTATTTCTGATCCATGTTAGGAATTGCTGAAATGTCTCCAGATGTCTTTGAAAGTTCATTAATAAATAGATGCGTATCATAATGAGCGTTGTTATGAAGAAAGACAGGAATGAAAGAGGGGAGTTTATAATTAATATTACAACTTTGATGAGCCGGACCTCTATATTTACCAGTGAGATGACAATGATCTCTAACCTTTAGGCCTTCACCAATTTTTCCCTCACAAATATGACAGACATTGTTTTTTCTAAATTCCCTTTTCTCTTCACTCGTCAAGGACATTGGTTTATTTGTTTCTCTCATTATCTTGGTTAATCGAACAGTCTTTTTCTAGTCGTTTCACAAACTCCTCTGGGGCATTTGAGCCTCTATACTCCTCTAACTTGTTATATTCATTACCAACGGATGATTTGATATCATAACAAAAACCACAAGGAGTATGTTTTTGATATTTATTTGTGTATGATTCTTTTGGATCTGGAGAAGCAGTATCAATTTTTTCTGGAATACTTTCGAAATCAGCATATATAACAAATGGGTGTTTTATTGTTTTCTTTTCATCTTTGAATGAGATCTTTGAGCCTTGTTTAGGCATATTGATTACCGTTGATTTATGATCACCACAATAATTTGAATGTTTATCTAATCTTTCTTGTGTATGGAAGAAGTTAAGACAACGCATACAAATATATATTTTATTTGTTCTTTTACATACTTGTGGTTTTATTAATTTTGTAATATCTTTGATGTATGTATAATGTGAATTTTCCTCTGAATTAAAATATAGAAGATTAATATGAGTTTGATTATAATTTTCAGAAAGTTTTAAAACCAGAACGTTGTTTGTTTCTGTTAGACCATAAACATTAACTGATAAATTATTCATCTTTTCAAATTTAGGAATATCATTTAATGTCATTGGAAAATTTAGATCTTTTGTATTCAACGTATTCTCATATTTTTTATAATGAGATACTCTTTCAACATGACTATCTTGTGGGTGTAGATGTGCTACAATAGACCAGAGAAAACATTTATTGTCTTTATTTTTGATATTGATAACTGCTTTTCTATTTTTGATAACACTAGGTAAATCAATGTAAGAGGAAGCTTTTCGAGGATCTGATTTAAGAATATGAATGTCAATGAAAATAATTTTTCCTATATTGAATCCACTTCCTACGATTGAATTATCCACGTCTTGCTCTTGTTTAATAAGTTCATCATTGACTCCCATTGTTTTAAAATCTTGATATGATGATATAAAGTATGGCTCAGTTCTCATGTATGGTGCATCTATAACTCCTCCATCTTTTGACATTTCTAATTTTACTCCCATACAAAATTTAAATGGTTTCATTTCTTTTAGTGTTTTTTCAATCAACGTTTGAACAGCAGGTTTGACTATTTCTACAGCATCAACTATAGACTTTGGTTCGGGAGGTTTGAAGTTAAAGACTCTTATTTTAATATGTCCTTTGAAAGCGCCATCAGAGTTTTTAGTTGTGATAAAATTTGATAAATGTAGATTTGTTTTAAGATGTGCTTTGAACCCCTTCTTTAGGATATCTCTATTACAGAGACTACAATGTTTTTTGTTCTTAGGAAGTGGTGATAATTGATTTAGAATGTTGTAAGTGTGTTTAACTGTGAGTATGTGTTTTCTATAATGTTTTACTTCCTTTTCGCAAGTATCACAATAGACCATATTTATAGGGTAAGAAAACAGAGTGTTTTATATATATCACTGTGCTTAAACTAAAACACCTTTTCGAGCTTTTTTGGCTCGTTTTATATATATAACTTTACTTAAACTAAAACGCCTTTTTGGCTTGTTTTATATATATAACTTTACTTAAACTAAAACACCTTTACATCTCCCAATCCATATCAGAACCAGGGTCATATTCAGAATCAATCTCACAATCAGAGACATCTGAGTCATCAATAAAACTACTATCATAACTATCCAAGAGCAAAGACTCACTGTACCTAGACTCTCTATCACAGGAGCAGAGGCTCTCTGTATCACAGAGGCTCTCAGTATATGAGGAAACTTCTGAGCAGGAACTATCACTCATTTAATTAGCAGGAAAAATATTCCCATCAATATCTATATACTTTCTTTGATTAGTGCCTATAACAACAATGTTTCTTACATTAAAGGTAATCTTGAAATAATCTCCAATGATCATGGTACGAAATGTCATCTCACCAGTAATATTCACATTATTAATATTACCTACATCTTTTGGACTATTAAAGAAGATACAAATGTCTCCTCCAGAATTATTAATGGTCTTATCATTCATTTTCAAAGTATCGCGATCGATCACTTTTTCAAGCTTTGAATAAATTGTCAGGAGTAGAGGAGAAACTTTTGTTAGATTTACTTTAATGGATGTCTTTCCAGGCATAGTTAGAGCTCTTCCTTTAAATGAAATAGAGGGGCTCATGTTATTTTCCATAACTGGTTTTACCCAAAAATTTCCATTTTTATCTTTGTTCAATTTAACATCTTTGACATATTTTTCTATATCTTCCACCGAAGTAGAGATTGATTGAAATTTGTCTTTTGTGCTTTGAAACATTGTATTTTTTTTATTTTTTATTTTTGGTTGTATACTGAATCGAGGCTCGTGAAAGAGCTAACATTTACTTCACAAACAAATCAACCAGACAAACAAAATATATAAAAAGAGGGAGCGGCAAACAAGATGGGGAGAGAAGGTGAAGCACACAAACACAACATTTGAGAGCAGGGAGATGTGTGGAAGGGAGAGGCCTTGGGGGGAGGAGGCGTGGGAAGGGGGGCGGGGAGGGAGAAGTATAAAACACAAGGACACCAAGGACTTCCAGGACAGAAGTTGGTATTTCAAAAAAGTGGAATTGGGGTGAAATTAGCGGGTGTAGAAAAGATCAAGGTTTTGGATGGGGGAAGATAAGAGATGGTGGTGAACAGCTGTTTTAAAGACCTGGAGGGTGGAGTGGGATTGAAGTGAGTGAGGGAGTTTGTTCCAGAGGCGGGAGAAAAGAGGAATGAAGGAGTGAAGGTGAGCAGAGAGTCTTGATTTTGGCAGTTTGACCATAATAGGGTTGCAGGCAGATCTTGTGCGACCTGTAGGAATATTTGCGGGACAGAGCCCAGAGAGAGCTGGGGGTGCAAGGCCAGAGAGGAGTCGGTAGAAAACGGAAAGACCACCAACCTGCCTGCGGTGAGTGAGTGAGAGGCCCTTGGAGTTAGCTTCATCGCGGGAGATTCCAATGATTCTGAATGCTTTGGTTTCAACAGCGTGAAGACGAGCTAGGTGTGAGGCAGGAGCACCAGCCCAGAGGGGAGAGCAGTATTCCATTGAGCTGTGGATGAAAGGCTTGTATGTGGTGAGGAGCTCAGGTGTGCCAAGGAAGGACTTCGCACGACGGAGGATGCCCAGTCGGCGACTGGCTTTGGAGGCCAGATTTGAAATGTGGTTTTCCCAGGAAAGATCATGGCAGATAGTGAGACCCAAAAGCTTGAGTGACAGAACTTCTTGGAGAGGATTATTCAGAAAGTGGATGGGAGTGTTGTCCAGTCGGTCTTTTCGGAGAGACATCGTAAGAGTGTGAGATTTGTCAGGATTGAAAGACATGTTCCACTTGTTTGCCCAGTCTGTGATTTTGTCCAGGTCTGCAGAGAGTGAGGAGGCTGCAGACTGCCGATCTGAGGGATGAAGAATGGAGCGACAGAGAGTAGAGTCATCAGCAAAGAGATACAGAGGATTTTCAAGAGAGTCAGAGAGATCATTGATGAAGACCAGAAAAAGCACAGGGCCCAGAACACTGCCTTGTGGAACTCCAGCCTGATCGGGAAGAGGAGATGAGAGAAACCCATTCAGGGCCACACGTTGACTACGACTAGAGAGGAAGTCCGTCAGCCATGCGTGGAGATTTCCATGGATACCAAAAGAGGAGAGTTTGGTGAGCAGAGCGGGGTGCCAGACCATATCGAAGGCACGTGATATGTCAAGGGAGACTGCTCTAATTTCCTGTTTGGCATTGAGGACCTCCATCCATTGTTGAGAAAGCAGAAGCAGCATGTCCAGAGTAGAGTGTCCAGGTCTGAAACCAAATTGATGATCAGAGATCAAGCCATTGGAGAAGAGGAAAGATTTCATATCTGAAGCAATGATGGATTCCATGACTTTGCTGATAATTGGGAGAAGGCTGATTGGTCTGTAGTTGCTGGGATCTGTTTTTGCACCTTTTTTGTGCAAAGCGGTGATGTTGGCAGATTTCCAAGCAGATGGAAGATGACCTTGAGCAAAAGAGAGGGTGAAGAGAACAGACAGAGGGAGTGAAAGAGCGGAAGAACAGGATTTTAGGACCCGTGGGCTGATGCCGTCAGGTCCATTAATTAATTAATTAACTAATAAACTTGCGTTTGGTTTAAGTAAAAATTTACTGTTTAAATATGATAGAAGGAGATTTAGAATTTCCAGACTCTCCATATGATAAATTAGAGAATTGTCCGGCTTGTGATAGAGTGGGGCTTAATGATGAGGATTCATATTTCTTACATTACATTTCTTACAAGGGAAGAGACTATTTGTATTGAGGAAATGTATAAGGGTTTAATGATATTTATTATTCAAAATAATTTTAATGGAAATGTTAATACAAGATACGATATAAATAAAATAATGGATTATTTTGAAATTAAACCTGAACTCAGGATAAAATATAGAGTTTCTAAAAAAGCTCAAAAAAAGTTAGATCTCCTTTTTTCAAAATATATAAATGAATGATTTTTTACCCATTTGGGAAAATAAGATAAAATTTAATAACCATGAAAATCTTCCCAATTCATTGAGATGTCTAATAGTTGGTTCAAGCGGATGTGGAAAAACCTGTTTGCTTTTAAAGATGCTCCTTAGTCCTAATTTTTTAGATTATGATAATTTAATAATTTTTACGAAGTCAAGTTTTCAACCTGAGTATCAACTACTCTGACAGGGTTTTAATGCGGGTCTTAAAAAGGAAGACATTATCGGTTTTTTAAAACTTCAAAACAAACTAAATGATTATAATATTGAAGATATAATACAATTATTTTGTGATACACAGAAATCAAAACCGAAACCAAAACCCATAACTTGTATTCTCAGTGATAATACGGATGATATACCTTCACCCCAATATTTAGATAACTCAAAAAAGAATCTCGTTATCTTTGATGATTGTGTTAATGAGAGAAACCAAACAGTAATGGATAGCGACTATACAAGAGGGAGACATTCTTCTTGTAATTGTATTTATCTTAGTCAGTCATTTTTTCAACTCCCTCGGCGCTCAATAAGAAACAATGCTGATACTTTTATTTTATTTAAGTTAAATTCAATAGATACAAATAATTTTTGGAGAGATAATTGTTCTACATTATGTAGTAAGAAGGAATTTGAAAATTATATGAAACACACGATTGGAAAATATAAATATATTGTTGTGAAACAAGATGAGATACTAACTGATATTTTACACACATAAATGACAACTATTATTATTAATCTTGTGGGTAAATCTGCTTCAGGAAAGAACTTTCATAAATCTAAACTCTTGAATAGTAAAAATGAAAAGATTGTAAGTTTTTTTTAAAAACACCCTATGTTTCGTATTGTAGGTACTACAACCAGAGCAATGCGACCAGGAGAAGTAGAAGGTGAAGATTATTACGACATTTCAATGGAGGAACATATGCGATTGAGGAACGAAGGTCAAATATTTGAGTAGGTCTCTCTTGGGACGACAAAATATTCATATTGTAAGAGTGAGTTAAAGAAACTAAAATCTGGTGGTCTTGGGATTTTAGAAACTAATCCAGAAGGAATGAGACAAATTATGAAACATCTGAGTGATAATAGAGTAAAGATTTTATCATTCGGTTTTGATATCGATGAGGAGACTCAACGCAAACATATGAAAAGCAGAGATACAAGTATTAGTGAAGAAGAAATAACAACTCGTATTAATACCAATAAAGAATTTGATGAAATATTTGAAGAAAAGGATTTATTTCAACACATTTACTATAATGACGAAGAAAAGGAAAATTTTCCCATTGACCTTTACAATTCATTCAATGATATTTTTCAATAAATAAATACAGAAAATGAATACCGAAGAAAGAGCAAGAAAGTTTAAAGAACATCAAGAGTTGGTTTCAAAAGTTGTAAAGCAACAGGAAGACATAAAGAAGAAAAGGAGACAGAAACTGATGGGTGAAGAAGCATTTGAAAGAAAACAAGAGAAATTTTTAAAACCACTTTTCAAAACTCAACAAATGATTTCACCTACAGTTCCCATGGTAGAATTTACTCCGAAAAAACTTCAAATGCTCAAAGATTTTAGTCAAATGACAGAGCAAGAACTTAGAGAATTAGAATATGATGATGCAGGATTATTTCGGAAACTTGAGGAGGTAAATCAACCCCCTAATTATATTGTAGAAGCTCTTCAAAAAACAATGAATAGTCGGCGGATTCAAAAACCAGAGCAGGTCTCATTCCAACAGAAGAACCAGCACAGTTCTATCTTGTGAAAGAAAAGGTATTGATATTTAATGATAAATCGGTGTTCTTAAGTTCTGCTCAACCAAATGTTGAATTAACTCCAAGATTAATGTTTCTTCAAAAAAAAGATGGAAAACGAGCAACAAGTATAGGCTTCATTCACCTTATTTTGAGGAACTGCTTGATATGGAAAATGCAGAAGATAGGGTATATATTGATTTACTAAACTCACTTGATTATGGAGTTTCTGTTGCTGGTAAAAGTAAGAAGAATGAGAAAGAGAAACATATTATTGATGCTTTAAGTAAGCTTGTTTCGGGTGTTAGCTTTCTTCCAAATGACCCATCACAATTAGTTAATAGACTATTATTGTTGTTAGGTAGTAAGAAGGCTGGAAACAACAATTGTTTCAATGAAGCATCCGCCATTTTAGATCAGTTGATGAATATGAAAATAATTAATAAATGTCAATACAAAGATATTTTATTAGATATTAAATAAGATGAGAAGCACAATTCTTAGTTTTAATTTCACAATGAGTGGTTACACAGCTTCATTCCCTTACCCACTACAACTTGACCCCACAAAAGAATATGAGGCATCTTTATTGTCGATGGAAACTTATAATACCTTGTTTAATATCACAGAGAAAAACATCAAGTTTAGTTATAATTCAGGAAGTGGATATAAAACTATAACAGTTTCACCCGGAGCTTACGAGATTTCTCAAATATCTTCTGAAGTCTCTCGCCTTATGAAAGAACAAGGTGATGAACCAAAAAATATTGTAATAGATATTCAAAAACACACTTCAAAATCAACTATTAAACTTAAAAATAATTGTAAAGTTGATTTCACGATTGAAAAATCGTTTAGAGAGCTATTGGGTTTCTCTTCAAAAAAGATTGAAACTAATGGGACGTTTTACAGTGATAATGTTATCCAAATATCCTCCGGTATAAATTCAGTATTAAATCATTGTGATTTGATTGATGGTGCTTATAACGATGGAATAAGAACAAATACAATATTTTCATTCAGCGCATACTCAACCCCGATTGGTTATAAATTTAATATGGAACCAAAAAATCTACCTGTGTCAGGAAAAACCATATACAGAGTAAATTTTAGGATAACCGATCAAGATAATCGTATGATCTCCTTTAATGAAGAAATTATATCCATCAGAATTCACCTACGTGAAGTTTTTCAATAAATAAATAATGGTTATTGTGAGGAAACACAAGTTGGGAAAATATAAAATAATTACAGGGGATGGGATGTTCTTTTCACCATACTATAAGGGTGAAGGTATGTTTCTTGGTAGAGGATACTATAAACCAAAGAGACAACAGGGTGTGGGGCATCAATTTAGAAATAAAGGAGATGGGATAATTGATACTCGAATGGGTATTGGTTCAACCATTCTTAAACATAAAGACCTAATTGGTTCAACTGCTTCTGCCGTGGGCTCAGTTGCGGGTGCTATAAAGAGTATAAAAGATGCTCAAAAGGAGTCTCATAAATTACAATCAATCAAAGAAATAAAAAAAGGTAAAACTCAACTATCTTCACAAGAACGACAAAAAATCATTAAAATACTTGGGTCAGGGTTTCAACAATTTTAATGCTATATAAATACAAGTATGGAAGTGATTGATAGTATCTATGATTTGGATGATACGATTATCATTTCAAACTCCACTAAAAAGGAAGACTATTTTAAGGTAAATGCTATAACAGGAACAGACTGGAATTCAAACCGAACAAAAAGTTTTGAACTAAATAATCAACAAACTTACTTGAATCTAGCTGATAGTTTCTTGCTGTATAAATTTAAATTCACTAAGGCTGCGAAAATACTAATGCTACACTCGTAAATGATTTCTTCTGGAAAATGTTTGATAGTGTCCGTTTGTATATTGGAACACAAGAGGTTGAAGCGATTGATTATGTTTCTGCAACATCTGAAATGATGAAATTTACACTATATTCGTTTAGTGATAGAATGGGTAAGGGAGCTGTTGAAGGTTTTATTCCTGATATGTCAACGGGTACAAACGCAGACCCTGGTTATAGTCAAAGGAAGACAATGTATAATGATGATAGAAAAGCAGAGAATAGTTTTACCGTAGCAGTACCTCTTAAAGGTATATTTGGATTTTGTGATTATGACAAAGTTTTTATGGTCTTTTTTTTTTTTTTTTTTTTTTTTTTTTGTATACAAGATCGAGGCTCGTGAAAGAGCTAACGTTAATCACACAAAAAGACAAACCGACACACAAAACACAAAAAACAAGGGGAGCGGTAGACAAGATGGGGAGAGAGGGGGAAGGACACAAAAGAGAGGGGGAAGGACACAAACACAACATTTGAGAGCAGGGACATCGGGAGGACTTGGGGGGAGGTGGGAGAGGATTAAAACATATGAACACTGCAAGGACTCTGGGGTGAATTACCGGGGGTAGAAAAGATCAAGGTTTTCGATGGGGGAAGATAAGAGATGGTGGTGAACAGCTGTTTTAAAGACATGGAGGGAGGAGTGGGATTGAAGGGAGTGGGGGAGTTTGTTCCAGAGGCGGGAGAAAAGGGGAATGAAAGAGTGAAGGTGAGCAGAGAGCCTAGACTTTGGCAGTTTAACCAGAAGAGGGTTGCAGGCAGATCTTGTGCGACCTGAAGGAATATTGGGGGGACAGAGCACAGAGAGAGCTGGGGGAGCAAGGCCGGAGAGGAGTCGGTAGAAGACAGAAAGACCACCAACCTGCCTGCGGTGAGTGAGTGAAAGGCCCTCGGCGTTGACTACATCGCAGGAGATTCCAATGATTCTGAAAGCTTTGGCCTCAACAGCGTGAAGCCGAGCAAGGTGTGAGGCAGGAGCACCAGCCCAGAGGGGGGAACAGTATTCCATTGAGCTGCGGATGAAAGCCTTGTATGTGGTGAGGAGCTCAGGTGTGCCAAGGAAGGACTTTGCACGACGGAGGATGCCCAGTCGGCGACTGGCTTTGGAGGCCAGCTTGGAAATGTGGTTTTCCCAAGAAAGATCATGGCAGATAGTGAGACCCAAAAGCTTGAGCGACAGAACTTCTTGGAGAGGATTGTTGAGAAAGTAGATGGGAGGGTTGTCCAGTCGGTCCTTTCGGAGAGACATTGTAAGAGTGTGAGATTTGTCAGGATTGAAAGACATGTTCCACTTGTTTGACCAGTCTGTGATTTTGTCCAGGTCTGCAGAGAGTGAGGAGGCTGCAGACTGCCGATCTGAGGGATGAGGAATGGATCGACAGAGAGTAGAGTCGTCAGCAAAGAGATAGAGAGGATTTTCAAGAGAGTCAGAGAGATCATTGATGAAGACCAGAAAAAGCACAGGGCCCAGAACACTACCTTGGGGAACTCCAGCCTGAACAGGAAGAGGAGATGAGAGAAACCCATTCAGGGCCACACGTTGACTACGACCAGAGAGGAAGTCCGCCAGCCATGCGTGGAGATTTCCATGGATACCAAAGGAGGAGAGTTTGGAGAGCAGAGCAGGGTGCCAGACCGTATCGAAGGCACGTGAAATGTCAAGGGAGACAGCTCTAATTTCCTGTTTGGCGTTGAGGACCTCCATCCATTGTTGAGAAAGCAGAAGCAGCATGTCCAGAGTAGAGTGACCAGGTCTGAAACCAAATTGATGATCAGAGATCAAGCCATTGGAGAAGAGGAAAGATTTAATATCTGAAGCAATGATGGATTCCATGACTTTGCTGATAATTGGGAGAAGGCTGATTGGTCTGTAGTTGCTGGGATCTGTTTTTGCACCTTTTTTGTGCAAAGCGGTGATGTTGGCTGATTTCCAAGCAGATGGCAGATGACCTTGAGCAAAAGAGAGGGTGAAGAGAACAGAAAGAGGGAGTGAAAGTGCAGAAGAACATGATTTTAGGACCCGTGGGCTGATGCTGTCAGGACCAGTTGCAGAATCAGAGTCGAGGGTTGCCAGAAACTTTTCCACCTTGTCAGGAGGAAAGGACACAGAGTCCAGGAGCAGCTGGGTACGACTGGGTACGGTGGGTACAGAGAGGGATGGGTTTGGGACACAAGATTTAGAGGTAAACACAGAGTTGAGGCATTCAGCTTTTTCACGTGCGGAGTCAGCCGTTAAGCCATTTGAGGTGAGGGAGGGGATGGAGGGGGAACAAACACCAGAAACAGATTTGACCAGACGCCACCAGGATTTGGAAGAGGGAGACAGATAAGAGAGTTCGGTCTTGAGAATGGTGAGATATTGTTTCCTGGCTCTCCTGAGGGTGGACACACACTTGTTTCGGGCTTTGTGAAAGGAAATGAGATTTCCTTCCGTTGGATTTGCTTTCCAGGAGACGAAAGCAAGTTGTTTCAGGGCAACAGCCTCACCACAAGATTCCGTGTACCATGGACGGGAGGAAGGGTATGACAACTGAAGACGAGATGGTATAAATCTGTGCATGAGAGAGAGCAATTTACTTTGAAAGAATTCCCAGGATGAGTTGATGTCAGAGGCGGTAGAGATGGGAGACCAGTCCAGATGATTGATGGCTGCTTGAAGACCGTGCCAGTTGGCCTGAGTGAAATGCCAGACTCGTCGACGCTGAGGAGGCTCTCTGAGAATGGTCAGAGAGATGTCCACTTTGACAAGCACATGATCAGATGAGCCGATTTTTTTTTTTTTTTTTTTTTTTTTTTTTGTATACAAGATCGAGGCTCGTGAAAGAGCTAACGTTAATCACACAAAAAGACAAACCGACACACAAAACACAAAAAACAAGGGGAGCGGTAGACAAGATGGGGAGAGAGGGGGAAGGACACAAAAGAGAGGGGGAAGGACACAAACACAACATTTGAGAGCAGGGACATCGGGAGGACTTGGGGGGAGGTGGGAGAGGATTAAAACATATGAACACTGCAAGGACTCTGGGGTGAATTACCGGGGGTAGAAAAGATCAAGGTTTTCGATGGGGGAAGATAAGAGATGGTGGTGAACAGCTGTTTTAAAGACATGGAGGGAGGAGTGGGATTGAAGGGAGTGGGGGAGTTTGTTCCAGAGGCGGGAGAAAAGGGGAATGAAAGAGTGAAGGTGAGCAGAGAGCCTAGACTTTGGCAGTTTAACCAGAAGAGGGTTGCAGGCAGATCTTGTGCGACCTGAAGGAATATTGGGGGGACAGAGCACAGAGAGAGCTGGGGGAGCAAGGCCGGAGAGGAGTCGGTAGAAGACAGAAAGACCACCAACCTGCCTGCGGTGAGTGAGTGAAAGGCCCTCGGCGTTGACTACATCGCAGGAGATTCCAATGATTCTGAAAGCTTTGGCCTCAACAGCGTGAAGCCGAGCAAGGTGTGAGGCAGGAGCACCAGCCCAGAGGGGGGAACAGTATTCCATTGAGCTGCGGATGAAAGCCTTGTATGTGGTGAGGAGCTCAGGTGTGCCAAGGAAGGACTTCGCACGACGGAGGATGCCCAGTCGGCGACTGGCTTTGGAGGCCAGCTTGGAAATGTGGTTTTCCCAAGAAAGATCATGGCAGATAGTGAGACCCAAAAGCTTGAGCGACAGAACTTCTTGGAGAGGATTGTTGAGAAAGTAGATGGGAGGGTTGTCCAGTCGGTCCTTTCGGAGAGACATTGTAAGAGTGTGAGATTTGTCAGGATTGAAAGACATGTTCCACTTGTTTGACCAGTCTGTGATTTTGTCCAGGTCTGCAGAGAGTGAGGAGGCTGCAGACTGCCGATCTGAGGGATGAGGAATGGATCGACAGAGAGTAGAGTCGTCAGCAAAGAGATAGAGAGGATTTTCAAGAGAGTCAGAGAGATCATTGATGAAGACCAGAAAAAGCACAGGGCCCAGAACACTACCTTGGGGAACTCCAGCCTGAACAGGAAGAGGAGATGAGAGAAACCCATTCAGGGCCACACGTTGACTACGACCAGAGAGGAAGTCCGCCAGCCATGCGTGGAGATTTCCATGGATACCAAAGGAGGAGAGTTTGGAGAGCAGAGCAGGGTGCCAGACCGTATCGAAGGCACGTGAAATGTCAAGGGAGACAGCTCTAATTTCCTGTTTGGCGTTGAGGACCTCCATCCATTGTTGAGAAAGCAGAAGCAGCATGTCCAGAGTAGAGTGACCAGGTCTGAAACCAAATTGATGATCAGAGATCAAGCCATTGGAGAAGAGGAAAGATTTAATATCTGAAGCAATGATGGATTCCATGACTTTGCTGATAATTGGGAGAAGGCTGATTGGTCTGTAGTTGCTGGGATCTGTTTTTGCACCTTTTTTGTGCAAAGCGGTGATGTTGGCTGATTTCCAAGCAGATGGCAGATGACCTTGAGCAAAAGAGAGGGTGAAGAGAACAGAAAGAGGGAGTGAAAGTGCAGAAGAACATGATTTTAGGACCCGTGGGCTGATGCCGTCAGGACCAGTTGCAGAATCAGAGTCGAGGGTTGCCAGAAACTTTTCCACCTTGTCAGGAGGAAAGGACACAGAGTCCAGGAGCAGCTGGGTACGACTGGGTACGGTGGGTACAGAGAGGGATGGGTTTGGGACACAAGATTTAGAGGTAAACACAGAGTTGAGGCATTCAGCTTTTTCACGTGCGGAGTCAGCCGTTAAGCCATTTGAGGCGAGGGAGGGGATGGAGGGGGAACAAACACCAGAAACAGATTTGACCAGACGCCACCAGGATTTGGAAGAGGGAGACAGATAAGAGAGTTCGGTCTTGAGAATGGTGAGATATTGTTTCCTGGCTCTCCTGAGGGTGGACACACACTTGTTTCGGGCTTTGTGAAAGGAAATGAGATTTCCTTCCGTTGGATTTGCTTTCCAGGAGACGAAAGCAAGTTGTTTCAGGGCAACAGCCTCACCACAAGATTCCGTGTACCATGGACGGGAGGAAGGGTATGACAACTGAAGACGAGATGGTATAAATCTGTGCATGAGAGAGAGCAATTTACTTTGAAAGAATTCCCAGGATGAGTTGATGTCAGAGGCGGTAGAGATGGGAGACCAGTCCAGATGATTGATGGCTGCTTGAAGACCGTGCCAGTTGGCCTGAGTGAAATGCCAGACTCGTCGACGCTGAGGAGGCTCTCTGAGAATGGTCAGAGAGATGTCCACTTTGACAAGCACATGATCAGATGAGCCGATTTTTTTTTTTTTTTTTTTTTTTTTTGTATACAAGATCGAGGCTCGTGAAAGAGCGAACATTAATCACACAGAAAGACAAACAGACACATAAAACAAATAACATCGGGAGCGGTAGACAAGATGGGGAGAGAGGGGGAAGGACACAAACACAACATTTGAGAGCAGGGACCGAGAGACATGGAGACATCGAGAGATCTGTGGGAGGGAGAGGGCTTTGGGGGGGAGGCATGTGAAGGGGGGGAGGCATGTGAAGGGGGGGGGGGGTGGGAGAGGTATAAACATATGGACACTGCCAGGATTTCCAGGAAAGAAGTTGGAATTTCAAACAAGGTGGATCTGGGGTGAATTAGTGGGGGTAGAAAAGATCAAGGTTATGGATGGGGGAAGATAAGAGATGGTGGTGAACAGCTGTTTTAAAGACCTGGAGGGAGGAGAGGGATTGAAGGGAGTGTGGGAGTTTGTTCCACAGGCGGGAGAAAAGAGGAATGAAAGAGTGAAGGTGAGCAGAGCAGATTGGAGCAGATTGGAGGTGAGCAGATTGGAGCAGAAGAAGAGCAGCAGACATTTTCAGGGAAGTTTGTCATAACCAAATCCAGAAGAGAAGATGCTCCGTTGACTGAGATCCGGGTCGGGAAATTGACAGATTGTGTCAGTCCCAGTGAGTCGCAGAAGTCCTTTGCTGAAGAGCCATGGCTGGTGAGAGAGGTACCCACACCCAGCCAACTGGCATGGTGACAATTGAAATCACCACATATGAGGAAGAGAGAGTTGGGATGGGTAGATAGAAGTTGGTCCATATTATCAGACAGTGAGATGTAGATGGAGTCATCGCTGATTGGTGGACGGTACAACACACATATGAACAAAAGGTGGGAGCGAAGGGGAAGCCGTAGCCAAAGGTATTCCTGGGGTTGAGGTGGAGAGAGGGCAGTGGAGGGCGAGTGAGGAAGAGAGTTTTTTATAAAGATAGCAACCCCACCTCCAGGACGAGGCTCAGGTCTATCATACCGGAGGAGGGAGTAACCTGGGAGAGATACCAAGGCATCAGAGACATCATGAAGGAGGAAAGTTTCTGTTAAGCAGATCACATCTGGTTTGTCAGAAGCAACCTGTATGGAGAGGTCAGTCAAGTTTGAGCGAAGGCCCCGGATGTTTGAGGTCCATACCGTTAATGAAGAGGAAGGGGGAGCATCGGGTCCAGAACAGGGGGGGGGGGGGGAGGGGTAGGGTAGGATGTGGAAGAGGAGGAAGAGGTAGGGAGAGCTGTTGAAGGTGTGTCAGAGATTTCAGAATAGCTTGGAGAAAGGGAAGAATGGGGCGGAAAAAAGGTTTGATGGAGATTGGGTGAGGCACAGTGAGGTGTTATTTGAGGAGGGGGAAGAGCAAGGCAGAAGGTTTGGGGAGATGAAGGTGAAAGTTGGAAGGAGGAAGAAGCAGGGAGGATGCTTTGAGGAGGAGGGGTGAGAGGGGAGTCTAGGAGGGGAGGAGCGAGGGAGAGTCTCGGAGGGGAGGGGTGTGGGGGGAGTTTAGGAGGGAAGGGGCAAGGGGGGAGATTTGAAAGGGATGGGTGATGGGGAGGATTTGGAGGGGAGGGGTGAGATTGGATTTTGAAAAGTGTACGATTCATGGGAAACGAACATTTTTTGCAAAATGAGTTTGAGACCTTTGAGTCAAAAATACGTTTGAGGACACTGGAGGAGGGATGGAGTTCTGGATAGTTTAGGGAATGTATAAAGGAGGAACTGTAAGAGATGGTATTATATATATTTTTTGGAATGAATAGATTTGGTGAGCAAGACGAAAGCATCCTTTTGTAGGAAAAGAAGAAAAGGGTGTTATAATATATGAGAGAAAATAGTTGTTCAGGGGAGAGATTATACATTTCTAACCGCGTGATCGCGAACGAAGAACGAACGAACAAAAAGAACAAATAAACGAATAAGACCTGGGAAGGAAATAGTTTTTTTGGGGTTTTTTTTTTTTGTTTTTTTTTTGTTTGTGAGTACAGATATTAAACAAGGAGGTACGGGGTGAACGACTGGGACGAAACAGTGAACGAAAATAATTTCAGCGCATTCGACGAATCGCTGAGAGAAAAACAAACCACAAGGTCGGAGACGGTACGGTAGTCCAAGCCTACGAGTACTAGGCCGCAGAATACTCGATACCATTAACCGACGATTGTGTATACATGTACGAAAAATTAGCACCGAAAATTTTCCAAAAGATACGCTGTAGGTACATACACCGAAGGATAGATACAGTCTCGACAAAAACACGATTGAGAAATATCACTTAGCTTCAAAAGCGTGAGCGCATGGAGCAGCTTCGAAAAGACGTGACCTCGCCGTGATCTCGCGAGACTCAAATTCAAAGACTCAAATGACTCAAACTCAAATGACTCAAAGACTCAAATGTAAATAGATTGCTTTTTGGGGCTGAAAATGCTTTTGGAGACAATAATAAATTTGTTATTTATGATTTGTGTTGGTATATCAGTGAATATACTCCTAATCTTAAAACGGAAGAGATGTTGAATGGAAGACTTAACTCAAAGACCCCGCTAAATGTATCATACCTTAAAAGTAGATGTCAACACGTTAAACTGGAACACACTACCTACACTTGGAATTTGGGTGTTCTTCAAGGAAAGCCACGATACCTATGGCTCATTTTTAAAAAACCAGATGGAGAGGACGGTACTGATAAGAATAATGCACTGAGTGATAATGCTAAGGTGAAACAACTTCGGGTTTCTCTTGATGGCACATTTTATCCGCGAGATAGATTGGAAATTGATTGGGGAAAAAATGATAATGCGGAAGCCTACAAGTCTTACCAAAAGGTGTGTGAAAGCAACGGTAATAATGATCCTATTTTGGATATGGTTGCGTTTCAAAAACTTTATACAATCTACGCAATTGACCTGAGTTCTCAAAAAGAAACTATAAAGTCTAATAGAGTGGATACTTCTCTATACATTGTGTTACGAATTCCGGGTTTATGGGAATGGCTATTCAGGTCATTTTTTATTAATGTTTATTCTATTAAAGGTTGTTGTGGTTAAAGTGGTAGAAGCGCTCCTGGTAACGACGAGACCGGAAACGGGATCGTGAAACCGGAAGAAAAGAGGAAGACAAGGTCTGGAAAGAAAAGCGGCCATCTTCTTCGTCCAGCAGACGCGGGACAAGTTGCCTTTTATCTGCGGCAGAACGCTGAGTTGGAAAAGCCCGTCTGGCGCGAGGAGTTACCTGCGCGGGGTAATTACCTGTTACGTGTCCGGTTGCCGGGGGTTCCTGGAAGGAACCAAGCGTCCGGCACAGTTCGCCTCAACGTCTACGAGAACGAGTACGGGGGCGCCTGGGGCCTCGCGCGCTTGGCGAGCCATTCCCAGCCCAGAGGCCGCGATCATGGGCTCCGACCTCGGTGGCTTGCCGAGAAGGCGTCCGCTGCAGCAGCTGTTCCCGTTACGGGACATGCCCGTTTGTAGCACGTCAGGAAGAGGTCTGTTCAACCGCCTGCGTGCGGAGATCGAGCTACTGGGGCGCAGGGTCGGCGCGAACATCGCCATCCTAGTCGACCTTGTTCGGCCATTGACTTGAGATCGCGATTCGCCGGCGCGAATCGACCTTCACCTGGGTCGGGAGGGGCCCAGACACATTGTGAGAGACATTGACCATTGAGGGTGCCGTAAGTAGGGGGCAAGGTGGGAATATATAAGATGGCCATCTTAGAAGTATTGTAGGAATGCATATGGAGGGTTGAAGTATTGTGTTGTTGATGATTCTACTCAGGGGTGAATATATTGTTGATTGATCCGGATCCTTGGTGTGGTTTCCTTATTGATTTGGATTGTTTCCTTCGTTGGTCCACTGGAGGGTTTACTTGGTATTGATTGCGTTACGAAAGCGTATAAATCATATATCTTTCTGGCGGGGTTCCTCTCAAGGTCCGCGGGTCACCGAGACCAGGTGGTCACAGGGAGGACCACGTAACAGAATTGGGGGCTCATCCAATTGAATTCCGGGATATAAAATTGTATAAAATAATAAAATAATATTTTTATTAATTAAAATTAATTAATTAATTATTAATTGGTAAAATTATAAGATTCCCTGAATTTAGTCTGGTAAATTTTTGGGAAATTGTGGTAAAGTCTTGGGTGAAGGTTAACAGGTGTTAACGATAGTCACCATGGCGTTGGTTGCACAGAACTTTGCGGTAACCCCTAGTGAGGCACAGTTTCGAGCGTTACTAAAATCGGACCTCTTGAAATTGGCCAAACATTTTAACTTGGAGGTCCGAACTAATTTGAGGAAGGCAGAGTTGCAGACCGCGGTGATACAATCTATGGTGGGATTAGGAACATGGGACGAGTTAGCCTGGGAGTGGCTACCCGAAGAACCAGAAGACCTTGAGCTCCGGAAACTGGAGTTGCAATTGCGGAGCCAGGAACGGATCAAAGAAGAAGAAAGGAAAGCAGAAAATGAAAGATCAGAAGAAGAAAGGAAAGCAGAAAAGGAAAGATCAGAAGAAGAAAGGAAAGCAGAAAAGGAAAGACCAGAAGAGGAAAGGAAAGCAGAAGAGAGGAGAGAAGAGAAACAAGCAGAGGAAAGGAGAGTGGAACGAGAACTCCAGGAAAGGTTAGAAGGGAGAAAAGCAGAGGAGAGGAGAGCTGCAAGGGAACTCGAAGCAGAGTAGAGAAAAGCTGAAAGGGAGTTAAAGGAATGTGACATGGCGCTTCAGCAAGAAATTAAATTCAAGGAGCTGGATTTAATGAGAGAACGGGGAGAGGTACCACCCTTGCTGACTGGGCCGACACCTAGCCAGAACACCTGGGATGTGGGCAGACATGTGAGGCTGGTTCCACCCTTCAGTGAAAAGGAAGTCGCTAAATTTTTTCCACACTTTGAGAAAGTGGCTCGACAGTTAAACTGGCTGAAGGAGTCCTGGACCATACTAGTGCAAAGTGTGCTGGTGGGTAAAGCTCAAGATATTTATTCGGCGCTGCCAATGGACCAATGTGCAGATTATGAGGTATTGAAGAAGCACATTCTCAAAGCCTATGAGTTGGTTCCTGAAGCTTACCGGCAAAAATTCAGGAATGCCAGGAAGAGGGAGAGTGAGACCCATGTGGAGTTTGCCAGAGTGAAAGAAGACATGTTTGATCGGTGGTGTGAGTCAAAAGGAGTCGGGAAAGACTTCGAAGCATTGCGTGACTTGATCCTAGTGGAGGAATTTCAACAGTGTGTCCACGAGGACATCAAAGTGTACCTGCAGGAAAATAAAGTACCAAAGTTGTGGGACGCAGCCACCATGGCAGATGATTATGCCTTAACACACCGGATAGGGGTCCACAAACCTAACTCCTCACCTAGACTTCAGCAGGGGAGTTATGGAACACCCGGTGCGGAGAACGACAATACATGGCGGCGGCCTCGAAGTGATTATGTGGACAACTCTGATACCCCAACTGCTCGAAATCAGGGGGCTACGGGCCCAAGACAAACTTATTTTCCGGGGGGCCCGAGGCAGACCACGAGTTTTTCCTCCGGGCCTACTTGCGCTTTTTGCAAGAAACCTGGACATGTGATGTCCCAATGTTATGCCCTGAAAAAGGAAAATCAGGAGCGGAGTTCGACTGGTACGGCTCCAAATGCAATGGCCATTGTGAGAAATCGCCATCAAAAGGGTTACCAACCATTTATTTCAGAGGGGTTTGTGTCACTGGATGGAGCCTCGACTAACCGGAGACCGGTTAGGATATTGAGGGACACAGGAGCACATCAATCTTTAATGCTTGAAGGCATTTTGCCATGGTCCGAGGAGACGGCAACGGGGGATAGTGTTCGTTTACAGGGGATCGGTGGCTGTGTTTGTGCTCCACTTCATGTCATCCATTTGGAGTCCGATTTGGTGTCAGGACCGGTCACCGTCGGTTTACAAGCCATGCTTCCTGTAGAGGGTGTATCTGTGGTTATCGGGAATGATTTGGCCGGGGGTCAAGTTTATGGTAACCCGAGGGTTGGTAAAGAGCCCAGCAGGGAAAATAACACCACACCAGCTCGGGATGGCGACAAAAGTACCAAGTTATTTGTAGGGGGACTGAACTTCAAAACAGAGGAAGAAGTTCTGACCTCTGTCTTCAACAGATAAGGGCTGCTGGTGGAAGTGTGGTTGGTAAGAGACAGGGAAACGCAACAGTCAAGAGGGTTCGGCTTTGTAACGTTTGCAAGCTCAAAGGACGCCAGAAATGCAGAAAAGGATCTGAATAACCAGGAGTTGGAGGGTCGGACCATAACAGTAGGGAAGGCATTTCGTCGGGGTCGAGGGGGCTACAGTAGAGGACAACTTGGCGGTAGTGTTGGTTGTGGCCGCAGCCGATATTGCTATGGAGGCTCCCAGAGTTACGGCAGCTCCCGAAAGGACGACTATCAGGGTCGCGGCCGAGAGGGAGACCGTTATTCACGTGACTACAGTGACAGGTGGTCCAACCGTGAATCTTAGGGAAGTTAGAAAGAGGCGAAGCACTGAACGCTGCGGAGCAGCCGAGCCAAAATTCCTACACGGATCAGGGATCACACAATCAGATTACACACACATCACACAATCAGAATCACACAATCAGAATCACACAATCAGAATCAGATTACACAATCAGGGATTCTACTCATATATCTAGTTCCTAAAGGCATCTAGGTAGTGAACTTTCCTACACGGATTAACCGTGAACGCCACGTTCCTAAAGGCGTCCAGGTAGTAAACGTTCCTGCACGGACTAACCGTGAACTTCACGTTCCTAAAGGCGTCCATGTAGGGAATACTCAGCTCGGCCTCCCAGAAAAAGTGCTATCGAGTTGCTTAACTTTGGATCTTTGATCAACCCCTTAACCTTCATTCACAAGAAACTGACAGTCAAAGTCAGAGGGTCATGAGATGGATTTTGGCTTGGCAGGAGTCCAACGGGAAATTGAACATGTAAAGGGCAGGGACAATGTCGTTGTTGGTGCTTTGTCCAGAGTGAATTACCTTTGAAAATCTCTGGGGGTTTTGTGAAATTTTGTTGCTTTATTTTTGAGATGTGATAATTGTTGCCCGGGGGAACTGATGATTTGGGGTGTAAGTTATCTGGTTTGTTTATCAAAATTGGCTTGCAAAGAAAGTTTTCGCGGTGTTCAAACTTTCTTTCTTGAAGGGGGGGAGTGTTATGAATTCCGGGTTTATGGGAATGGCTATTCAGGTCATTTCTTATTAATGTTTATTCTATTAAAGGTTGTTGTGGTTAAAGGGGTAGAAGCGCTCCTGGTAACCAACCACGAGACCGGAAACGGGATCGTGAAACCGGAAGAAATGAGGAAGACAAGGTCTGGAAAGAAAAGCGGCCATCTTCTTCGACCAGCGGACGCGGGACAAGTCGCCTTTTACCTGCGGCAGAACGCTGAGTTGGAAAAGCCCGTCTGGCGTGAGGAGTTACCTGCGCGGGGTAATTACCTGTTACGTGTCCGGTTGCCGGGGGTTGCTGGAAAGAACCAAGCGTCCGGCACAGTTCGCCTCAACGTCTACGAGAACGAGTATGGGGGCGCCTGGGGCCTCGCGCGCTTGGCGAGCCGTTACCAGCCCAGAGGCCGCGATCACGGGCTCCGCCCTCGGTGGCTTGCCGAGAAGGGGTCCGCTGTAGCAGCTGTTCCCGTTACGGGACGCGCCCGTTTGGAGCACGTCAGGAAGAGGTCTGTTCAACCGCCCGCGTGCGGAGATCGAGCTACTGGGGCGCAGGGTCGGCGAGAACATCGCCATCCTAGTCGACCTTGTTCGGCCATTGACTTGAGATCGCGATTCGCCGGCGCGAATCGACCTTCACCTGGGTCGGGAGGGGCCCAGAGACATTGTATGAGACATTGACCATTGAGGGTGCCGTAAGTAGGGGGCAAGGTGGGAATATATAAGATGGCCATCTTAGAAGTATTGTAGGAATGCATATGGAGGGTTGAAGTATTGTGTTGTTGATGATTCTACTCAGGGATGAATATATTGTTGATTGATCCGGATCCTTGGTGTGGTTTCCTTATTGATTTGGATTGTTTCCTTCGTTGGTCCACTGGAGGGTTTACTTGGTATTGATTGCATTACGAAAGCGTATAAATCATATATCTTTCTGGCGGGGTTCTTCTCAAGGTCCGCGGGTCACCGAGACCAGGTGGTCACAGGGAGGACCACGTAACACATTGAAAGAGGGGAGAGTGAAGAGGTTAATACATATTGTTTGCTTTTGGAAGAAACAGAATTACAGATTAATACAGATAATGGTGTTATGATTAATATCACATAGATTTTTTCTCATAAATAAATGAGTAGGAAAGAACCAACTGGAGTATATGTTAATCAAATCAATCTTAATAAATTAACATCTTGAATTCAAATTAAAAAGCCTTGTATTATTAATGTTAATACAATTCAAAGAAAAGGAGCAGTAAGAATTGATGTTTTACTCACAAGAGAGCAGGTGAAAACACTAAATGATGCTGAATCACTTAAAATTAAAATGACAAAACCTATGTCAAAGAAATATTCAACAAGGGAAACGAGGGGAGGATTTCTCCCGTTTCTAATTCCTTTATTTGCTGGTTTAAGTGCTGCGGGAGCATTGACTGGTGGTATTTCAGCAGCGGTAAAAACTGCTAACGAAAGGAAGGCACAACTAAAAGCTCAAAAAGAATTGGAAAGACATAACAAGGAGTTGGAGAAACAAATTAGTGGAAGTGGTGTAATTGTAGATTTTGCTGAAAAGCTTGAAAGCCTACCTGATAAAGCGAGATTGTTAGTTGGAGATATGCTTTCCTCTATCGCTCAAGCAAGTGTTAAACTAACTAAAAGGGGTAATGGGTTATATCTTTCTCATAAATAAATGGATAAATGGTTTAAACAATTTGGAAAGAATACAACGTCAAATATTGAACTTGCTAAGTATTGCAAAAAACTAAAAATTGATAATGTGGTTATTTGTATGAGAGATGAATTAACAAAGTTGTCCAAGAATACAAAGAATATTATTATGAATTTAGACACACAGAATGGTTCTCATTGGGTTTGTATTCATCATAGTCAGGATAAATATTATTTTGATAGTTTTGGTATGCCACCACCTGTTGAAGTAATACAATTCTTACAGAATGGTGTTTATCAAACATTTCAAGTTCAAGAAATTAATTCTAAATGTTGTGGTCAATTATGTTTATATGTATTATTTAAACTCAACAATAATGAACATTTTTATGATGTCATTTTTAATCTAATATAAATGACTTATGTTGGAAAAGATGGTTCTATCTTTGGAGAATCCCCTCAGGATATTGATTTATCAAATTATTATACAAAGGCACAGGCTGAATGACAAAAATATAGCATAAGTAAAAATATTAATATGAAGAATACTTATAAATTAATCAATTATCCAAACCCTACAGATGCGAATGACTTGATTAGATTCAGTGATTTATCACAATATATATCTTTAAATAAAACAGCACGTTTTGTTAAACAAGTAAAATTTACAACCACAACACCTGGTTATACTGACCATATACCTTTCCTCATTAAATTTAACTATCTGCTTACAATTGAATTTTATAAAGAAGGACATATAGTCAATATGCGAATCGATAAATGGGGGTATGATATGCCTGATTTAGGGTATAATTGGTCTTTTTCAATAAACTTAGAAGACCTACATGATTTTAATCAGTCTCTTAAAGAAGAATATTATCCACTTGGTGAGGATAAGGATTTATGTGGAAGTACAATTAATAAACAACAAATACATGAGTTAGGAAATAAAAAAATATATGATAGCATAGCGATGATTTGTATGGCAAAGAAGGAAGGTAATGAGATAAAGATAGAAAGCCGGGGAATACAAACCGATTTGGTAGTGGGAAGATGGGGTGGTATTACCTGCCATAATATTAATGTCACATATATTTCTGATACATAAATGGCAGGAAGAAGACTACAAGAGAATTATAATTTTTGTATTCAGGGATACCTACAAGAATAGCGTGCTCGCTATTACATACCTTATGATTTGGAGCATATATATGGGAATTTTGTAATTAAAAACTGGCCTTATACTGATATTGCTAAACCCACAAATAGTCTTGATTAAAATATTAAATAAAAATGAACTTCTCAAAGTTATGAAATATAAAACTCTTTTAGAAATCATCAGCAAATCTTATTGGTATCCTATTATGAGAAAAATAATTATAGATACAAGAATATCTCAAAATCCAGATGAATATATGTATAATATTCTTTGGGGCTCAAACTCAAGAGTAGCAAGGGATGAGGAAGGAGTTGAAGAGAGGGATGAAAGAGAGAAAAGAGAGAAAAAGGAGAGGGAGGAAAGGGAGAAAAAGGAGAGGGGAGAAAGAGAGAAGGAGGAGATGGAGGAAAGAGAGAGGGAGGAAGGGAGAAAAAGGAGAAGGAGGAAAGGGCAAAAAAGGAGAAGGAGGAAATCCGTGAGATTAATAAAAGATTGTATGTATTACGGCAAATAAATCAGTCTCAATGCACTGAAGAGGAAAATAAAGAATTAATGACTCTTAGGAAGATATTGGGTTTAAAATTTGCTGAGATTAGTTCACTTTCAGGGAGGAGATTTAAACGAGAAAGTGGGGAAAAAGAAGAAGAAGAAGAAGGAAAAGATTATGTGGTTGATGATGTTGGTGTTATTGACTTTAGTTAGTTTTATTTGTAAATAAATGGAGGAGAGAGTGAAGGCATTCCTAAGGATTCTTTATGTTTTAAAAATCAAGATCGAAATGTATCTGTTGAAAACCAAAAAGGTTTTGGCACTATGTAGGACTTTTTCTCATAAATAAATATGAGTTATTGTCTCAAATGTAAAAACTAAATCTAAAAATATCTCTTATGTTAAAGCTAAAAATAATAGAGTTTATCAAAAAGGAATATGTCAAGTGTGTGGCTCTAAAAAGTGCCAATTCATATCTCCTAAAAGTGGAGGAGACATAAAAAAGTTTCTGTCAGGAAGTAAATTTACAACAACTGGAATTCCTGGGGAACTACATCTACCTGGATATTCTTTCTGTGGTCCAAGAACAAACTTGGATAAAAGATTAGATGAGGCTGACAATCCTAAACCTTGGTCTAAACCTATAAGTAGGGTTGATGAAGTGTGTATGAAGCATGATATTGCTTATGGGAATACCACTACATTGGATGAAAAACATGAAGCAGATAAAGAAATGTTGTATAATTTGTCTTTGATACGAAATCCTACGTTGAGAGAGAAAGTTGACAGGTTTATTGTGAAAAAAATGATAAGTGTTAAATTGAAACTTGGTCTTGGTTATTCCCCAAAAAACTATTAAACTCCAATGATGTTATCAAGACTGAGGAGCTTTTGGCTGATGAATTACATAAACCTATAATCACAAAGTTTAAAAGAAGGAAAGTTTATTCTAAATACACTGACCACATCTGGTCCGCCGATTTAATTGAATTGAATAATGATAGGGGATACAGGTATGCTTTAACCGTTATTGATTTGAGGAGTAGATATGCTTGGGTTGTTCCTTTGAAAAACAAAAAGGGTGATACTCTTATGTTAGCCTTTAAGCTAATATTTGATAGGGATAAAAGAAAACCAAAGAAGTTATCGACTGATGAGGGAACAGAGTTCTATAACAAAATATGTATGAAGTTTCTTAAGGGGGAGGGTATTAAATTATACAGCACCTTTAATGAAGGAAAGGCAGTTGTTATTGAGCGTTTCGTACTTTGAAAGAGAAATTATATAAAAAATTCACACAACTCGGTTCTCAAAAATGGGTATATTTAATTCAGGATATTGTAGATAATTACAATAATACAGTTCATTCATCAACAAAATCAAAACCGTCAGAATCATTTACAAAATTAGAATGTGAAAAGGAGATTAATTTGAGAAAACCCAAGTTCAAAGTTGGTGATATTGTAAGAATATACAGATGGAAAAGCCATTTTGAGAAAGGTTATACAAAAAAATGGACTAATGAATTATTTAAAATCGTTTATGTAATGGAAACAGTCCCTTGGACCTACAAATTATATGATTTAAATGGAGAATAAATATTATGGTCATTTTATTCACAGGAATTACAAAAAACAAAGCTGATAATTCATTAAACAACAACCATCCATACTTTCATCCACCCCACCCATATTAGCTAATTTAATTAGTAGTAATAAAAACAAAAAAAAACATAAGCCACGCCCACACAGACCCCGCCCACACAGACCCCACCCACACAGACCATGCCCACACAGACCCCTCCCACACAGACCACACCCATCATCCCCCACCCCCCTGTGCACCCCCACCCTTGACCATTCACTCCCCTCATCCCACCCCGACCTTCCCCACACACACAAGGGGAGGGGAGGGGAGGGATGGGATGAGGGGGGTGAAGGGTCGTTGGCAGGGACGCACTTTCCCTTCTTTTTTTTCCTTTATTCTCTTTTTGTAATTAATTATTAAATAATTCTGGACAAAGCAAATATAATCATATATAAATATTGAAAACATAAATTTTTTTATATTATTAAAACATTTTTCTTGACGTATATATTCAACTTCTCCCCAGCACAAGCCATCAATTTCTCCCCAGCACAATTCAAATACAGCAGATGTCTTCAGGTTTTGAATCTCTTTCTGTTAAAGACAAGAGGGGAGAGAAAATATTAATATAGGGTGAAGCAAGGAGAGGATATGTTATATATGAGGATATGAGGATATGAGGATATGAAGGATATGAAGGATATGAGCATTGTGATTATGAATTGATATGAGCATTGTGAATTGAGATATGAGCATTGCGATTACATCAACTATTTTAAATAATGAGCATTATGAGCATTATGAATCGCACACACACATACCTCTAAAAAATCAAGCATTGTGTCAATGCCGTCGAGTTGAAAATTTAGGGTATCACAGGTTGGCAGGAAATAACCACTCTTTGGGAAATCATAAGCATCCCACTCATAGTCGTGGTCATCGAGGTCGTGATCGTGGTTGTGGTCATCGATCTCAACAGGTGTTGTATTCTGTTTGAAAAAAGAAAGAAAAACATGAGGAGAAATTATTAAAAGATACATCGTATTGACAATGAATAAATAAATGTCAGCTCCCGTTTATTGGTGCCAGTCAGCGAGATGAATAATGAATTACCAGGGTCAGACTCTGATGGTCGTTTTGGACAAGAGACAAAATCTCGTCTGTGTCTTCTTCGAGGTTAATACTACAGACAAAAAAAAGAGAAATTACCTCGTTGAAGGAAGCCAGACAAAACATGGCACATTCAAGGTAGCCTCATTTAACATCTTGTATCATACCTTAAACATGAATCTTCCAATCCCGTGTTCAGTTCGTGGTGAAACTTTTGTGGAACAACTTGAAATTCTGCCAGGACCTCATGAAAGTCATTCACAATATTTGAATTGCTGTAATGAAGAGGAAAATATATCATGAGTCATAAAATGAATCACATACAAAGCTCCCATTAACAGTTTAATTCCGAATGAACTTACCAATGTCCTGGCGAGTTGATATAATCTTCATCAGAGTAAAGACTGGAATAAGACAAGCTCATCCTCGTTCGCAATGTTTAAAACGGCACGGCAACATGGCTTAAATAAATGAACAAAATGTATTTCGGGGAAGTGAACAGCCTGTCAGCATTTGGGAAACTGAGGGCGTGTGAAAAACAGGAAACAAAACAATGAGAACTTCTGGGAAGTTATCCAAGTGAAACAACATGTCATTTCTCAAAAGTGAGCGATTAATTAGAAAAGGTTCGAGTATGGTAGCCTTCGTTTAAAAATGGTAAACATAATGAATGTGAAAAAATATCTAAAAAGTTAATGTTAATGTTAAAAAAAGTAAAAAGTAAAAAAAAAAAATTAATGTAAAAATTAAATTCTTTCCCATGCATAAACAAATATTTGTAGGATCATTGTTTGAGTGGTCTACTAGGGATATTAAGAGGGTGAGAGGGAGCAAATATTCGTAGGATCATTGGTTGAGTGGTCTAATGAACAACATTGAGGACAAGAGTAGGTTATCTTTTGCTATAGCTAGTATGTCAAAAGGCCAAAAGGTTCGTAAAGATCAGGGTGGCAGAAATAGAGGTGTTAAGGGGAGATGAGGGAAAGTGAGGATGAGAGGAAAATTTACATGTAAGTGAATGAAGAAATAGGGGTGGTCCAGGAACAACATTTTTCCTCTACTCAGGTCATTGGGAATCCGTGCTCCTGTATATAGGTACTCCTGGATATAGGTAAGCCAGGTCACTGGGAATCCGTGCTCCTGTGTTTAGGTAAGGCAGGTCATTGGGAATCCGTGCTCCTGTAGATAGGTAAGCCAGGTCACTGGGAATCCGTGCTCCTGTATATAGGTAAGCCATGTCACTGTGAATCCGTGCTCCTGGATATAGGTAAGGCAGGTCATTGGGAATCCGTGCTCCTGGATATAGGTAAGGCAGGTCATTGGGAATCCATGCTCCTGGATATAGGTAAGGCAGGTCATTGGGAATCCATGCTCCTGGATAAAGGTAAGGCAGGTCACTGGGAATCCGTGCTCCTGGATATAGGTAAGGCAGGCCATTGGGAATCCGTGCTCCTATATATATGTAAGCCAGGTCATTGGGAATCCGTGCTCCTGGATATCGGTAAGGCAGGTCACTTGGAATCCATGCTCCTGGATATAGGTAAGGCAGGTCACTGGGAATCCATGCTCCAATATATAGGTTAGCCAGGTCATTGGGAATCCACGCTCCTGTATATAGGTAAGCCAGGTCATTGGGAATCCGTGCTCCTGGATGTAGGTAAGGCAGGTCACTGAGAATTCGTGCTCCTATATATAAGTAAGGCAGGTCATTGGGAATCCGTGCTCCTGGATATAGGTGAGGCAGGTCATTGGGAATCCGTGCTCCTGGATATAGGTAAGGCAGGTCATTGGGAATCCGTGCTCCTGTATATAGGTAAGGCAGGTCACTGGGAATCCGTGCTCCTGTATATAGGTAAGTCAGGTCACTTGGAATCCGTGCTCCTGTATATAGGTAAGGCAGGTCACTGGGAATCCGTGCTCCTGTAGATAGTTAAGCGATGCGTCTGGCAATCCATCCTCCTGTATATAGGTAAGCCAGGTTACTTGGAATCCGTGCTCCTGTATATAGGTAAGCAATCCGTCTGGGAATCCGTGCTCCTGGATATAGGTAAGCCAGGTCATTGGGAATCTGTGCTCCTGTAGATAGGTGAGCAATGCACCTGGGAATCCGTGCTCCTGTATATAGGTAAGCCAGGTCACTTGGAATCTGTGCTCTTGTATATAGGTAAGGCAGGTCACTGGGAATCCGTGCTCCTGTGGATAGGGAAGGCAGTTCACTGGGAATCCGTGGTCCTGTGGATAGGTAAGGCAGGTCATTGGGAATCCATGCGCCTGTATTATAGGTTAGGGGAATCTGTGCTCGTGCATATAGGAAATGAGGTCAGCTGCTCAATGATGACAAAATGCACCTGTCTCAATAGCAGCACAATTTGAATTTCGATCCAGTGTAGCAACCTTGAGCTGGGAATGCCTTGGCTTTTATAAATGAGGAGGGGTTGGGGTTTGTGTTTGGAATGCCTTGGCTTTTATAAATGAGTAGGGGTTAGGGTTTGTGTTTGGAATGTCTTGGCTCTTTATAAATGAGGAGGGAATAGGGTTTGTGTTTGGAATGTTTTGGCTCTTTATAAATGAGGAGGGGTTAGGGTTTGTGTTTGGAATGTCTTGGCTCTTTATAAATGAGGAGTGGTTCGGGTTTGTGTTCGGAATGTCTTGGCTCTTTATAAATGTGGAGGGGTTCGGGTTTGTGTTTGGAATGTCTTGGCTCTTTATAAATGTGGAGGGGTTCGGGTTTGTGTTCGGAATGCCTTGGCTTTTATAAATGAGGAGGGGTTCGGGTTTGTGTTCGGAATGTCTTGGCTCTTTATACATGAGGAGGGGTTAGGGTTTGTGTTTGGAATGCATTGGCTTTTATAAATGAGGAGGGGTTTGGGTTTGTGTTCGGAATGTCTTTGCTCTTTATAAATGAGGAGGGGTTCGGGTTTGTCTTTGGAATGTCTTGGCTCTTTATAAACGAGGAGGGGTTCGGGTTTGTGTTTGGAATGTCTTGGCTCTTTATAAATGAGGAGGGGTTCGGGTTTGTGTTCGGAATGTCTTGGCTCTTTATAAATGAGGAGGGGTTAGGGTTTGTGTTTGGAATGTCTTGGCTCTTTATAAATGAGGAGGGGTTAGGGTTTGTGTTTGGAATGCCTTGGCTCTTTATAAATGAGGAGGGGTTAGGGTTTGTGTTTGGAATGCCTTGGCTCTTTATAAATGAGGAGGGGTTAGGGTTTGTGTTTGAAATGCCTTGGCTCTTTATAAATGAGGAGGGGTTAGGGTTTGTGTTTGGAATGTCTTGGCTCTTTATAAATGAGGAGGGGTTCGGGTTTGTGTTTGGAATGTCTTGGCTCTTTATAAATGAGGAGGGGTTCGGGTTTGTGTTCGGCATGTCTTGGCTCTTTATAAATGAGGAGGGGTTCGGGTTTGTGTTTGGAATGCATTGGCTTTTATAAATATGGAGGGGTTTGGGTTTGTGTTCGGAATGCCTTGGCTTTTATAATTGTGGAGGGGTTAGGGTTTGTGTTCGGAATGTCTTGGCTTTTATAAATGAGGAGGGGTTAGGGTTTGTGTTTGGAATGTTTTGGCTCTTTATAAATGAGGAGGGGTTAGGGTTTGTGTTTGGAATGTTTTGGCTCTTTATAAATGAGGAGGGGTTATGGTTTGTGTTTGGAATGTTTTGGCTCTTTATAAATGAGGAGGGGTTAGGGTTTGTGTTTGGAATGTTTTGGCTCTTTATAAATGAGGAGGGGTTAGGGTTTGTGTTTGGAATGTCTTGGCTCTTTATAAATGAGGAGGGGTTAGGGTTTGTGTTTGGAATGTCTTGGCTCTTTATAAATGAGGAGCGGTTAGGGTTTGTGTTTGGAATGTCTTGGCTCTTTATAAATGAGGAGGGGTTAGGGTTTGTGTTTGGAATGTTTTGGCTCTTTATAAATGAGGAGGGGTTAGGGTTTGTGTTTGGAATGTCTTGGCTCTTTATAAATGAGGAGGGGTTAGGGTTTGTGTTTGGAATGTCTTGGCTCTTTATAAATGAGGAGGGGTTATGGTTTGTGTTTGGAATGTTTTGGCTCTTTATAAATGAGGAGGGGTTAGGGTTTGTGTTTGGAATGTCTTGGCTCTTTATAAATGAGGAGGGGTTAGGGTTTGTGTTTGGAATGTTTTGGCTCTTTATAAATGAGGAGGGGTTATGGTTTGTGTTTGGAATGTTTTGGCTCTTTATAAATGAGGAGGGGTTAGGGTTTGTGTTTGGAATGTTTTGGCTCTTTATAAATGAGGAGGGGTTAGGGTTTGTGTTTGGAATGTTTTGGCTCTTTATAAATGAGGAGGGGTTAGGGTTTGTGTTTGGAATGTTTTGGCTCTTTATAAATGAGGAGGGGTTAGGGTTTGTGCTTGGAATGTTTTGGCTCTTTATAAATGAGGAGGGGTTAGGGTTTGTGTTTGGAATGTTTTGGCTCTTTATAAATGAGGAGGGGTTAGGGTTTGTGTTTGGAATGTTTTGGCTCTTTATAAATGAGGAGGGGTTAGGGTTTGTGTTTGGAATGTTTTGGCTCTTTATAAATGAGGAGGGGTTAGGGTTTGTGTTTGGAATGTCTTGGCTCTTTATAAATGAGGAGGGGTTAGGGTTTGTGTTTGGAATGTCTTGGCTCTTTATAAATGAGGAGCGGTTAGGGTTTGTGTTTGGAATGTCTTGGCTCTTTATAAATGAGGAGGGGTTAGGGTTTGTGTTTGGAATGTTTTGGCTCTTTATAAATGAGGAGGGGTTAGGGTTTGTGTTTGGAATGTCTTGGCTCTTTATAAATGAGGAGGGGTTAGGGTTTGTGTTTGGAATGTCTTGGCTCTTTATAAATGAGGAGGGGTTATGGTTTGTGTTTGGAATGTTTTGGCTCTTTATAAATGAGGAGGGGTTAGGGTTTGTGTTTGGAATGTCTTGGCTCTTTATAAATGAGGAGGGGTTAGGGTTTGTGTTTGGAATGTTTTGGCTCTTTATAAATGAGGAGGGGTTATGGTTTGTGTTTGGAATGTCTTGGCTCTTTATAAATGAGGAGGGGTTAGGGTTTGTGTTTGGAATGTCTTGACTCTTTATAAATGAGGAGGGGTTAGGGTTTGTGTTTGGAATGTTTTGGCTCTTTATAAATGAGGAGGGGTTAGGGTTTGTGTTTGGAATGTCTTGGCTCTTTATAAATGAGGAGGGGTTAGGGTTTGTGTTTGGAATGTCTTGGCTCTTTATAAATGTGGAGGGGTTAGGGTTTGTGTTTGGAATGTCTTGGCTCTTTATAAATGAGGAGGGGTTAGGGTTTGTGTTTGGAATGTCTTTGCTCTTTATAAATGAGGAGGGGTTAGGGTTTGTGTTTGGAATGTCTTGGCTCTTTATAAATGAGGAGGGGTTAGGGTTTGTGTTTGGAATGTCTTGGCTCTTTATAAATGAGGAGGGGTTCGGGTTTGTGTTCGGAATGTCTTGGCTCTTTATAAATGTGGAGGGGTTAGGGTTTGTGTTTGGAATGTCTTGGCTCTTTATAAATGAGGAGGGGTTAGGGTTTGTGTTTGGAATGTCTTTCCTCTTTATAAATGAGGAGGGGTTAGGGTTTGTGTTTGGAATGTCTTGGCTCTTTATAAATGAGGAGGGGTTAGGGTTTGTGTTCGGAATGTCTTGGCTTTTATAAATGTGGAGGGGTTAGGGTTTGTGTTTGGAATGTCTTGGCTCTTTATAAATGAGGAGGGGTTAGGGTTTGTGTTTGGAATGTCTTGGCTCTTTATAAATGAGGAGGGGTTAGGGTTTGTGTTTGGAATGTCTTGGCTCTTTATAAATGAGGAGGGGTTAGGGTTTGTGTTTGGAATGTTTTGGCTCTTTATAAATGAGGAGGGGTTAGGGTTTGTGTTTGGAATGTCTTGGCTCTTTATAAATGAGGAGGGGTTAGGGTTTGTGTTTGGAATGTTTTGGCTCTTTATAAATGAGGAGGGGTTATGGTTTGTGTTTGGAATGTTTTGGCTCTTTATAAATGAGGAGGGGTTCGGGTTTGTGTTCGGAATGTC
The DNA here is from genome assembly GCF_964187855.1 of Myxine glutinosa. Lineage (NCBI taxonomy): Eukaryota > Metazoa > Chordata > Myxini > Myxiniformes > Myxinidae > Myxine > Myxine glutinosa. Next base: position 72,770,452 of record NC_136274.1, on the reverse strand, counting down.
TTTGCTCTTTATAAATGAGGAGGAGTTAGGGTTTGTGTTTGGAATGCCTTGGCTCTTTATAAACGAGGAGGGGTTCGGGTTTGTCTTCGGAATGCCTTGGCTCTTTATAAATGAGGAGGGGTTCGGATTTGTGTTTGGAATGTCTTGGCTTTTATAAATGAGGAGGGGTTCGGGTTTGTGTTTGGAATGTCTTGGGGCTTTATAAATGAGGAGGGGTTAGGGTTTGTGTTTGGAATGCCTTGGCTTTTATAAATGAGGAGGGGTTAGGGTTTGTGTTTGGAATGTCTTGGCTCTTTATAAATGAGGAGGGGTTAGGGTTTGTGTTTGGAATGCCTTGGCTTTTATAAATGAGGAGGGGTTAGGGTTTGTGTTTGGAATGCCTTGGCTCTTTATAAATGAGGAGGGGTTAGGGTTTGTGTTCGGAATGTCTTGGCTCTTTATAAATGAGGAGGAGTTCGGGTTTGTGTTTGGAATGTCTTGGCTCTTTATAAATGAGGAGGGGTTAGGGTTTGTGTTTGGAATGCCTTGGCTTTTATAAATGAGGAGGGGTTAGGGTTTGTGTTTGGAATGCCTTGGCTCTTTATAAATGAGGAGGGGTTAGGGTTTGTGTTCGGAATGTCTTGGCTCTTTATAAATGAGGAGGGGTTCGGGTTTGTGTTTGGAATGCCTTGGCTCTTTATAAATGAGGAGGGGTTCGGGTTTGTGTTTGGAATGCCTTGGCTCTTTATAAATGAGGAGGGGTTCGGGTTTGTGTTTGGAATGTCTTGGCTCTTTATAAATGAGGAGGGGTTCGGGTTTGTGTTCGGAATGCCTTGGCTTTTATAAATGAGGAGGGGTTCGGGTTTGTGTTCGGAATGCCTTGGCTTTTATAAATGAGGAGAGGTTCGGGTTTGTGTTCGGAATGCCTTGGCTTTTATAAATGAGGAGGGGTTAGGGTTTGTGTTTGGAATGTCTTGGCTTTTATAAATGAGGAGGGGTTCGGGTTTGTGTTTGGAATGTCTTGGCTCTTTATAAATGAGGAGTGGTTAGGCTTTGTGTTTGGAATGCCTTGGCTTTTATAAATGAGGAGGGGTTAGGGTTTGTGTTTGGAATGTCTTGGCTCTTTATAAATGAGGAGGGGTTAGGGTTTGTGTTTGGAATGCCTTGGCTTTTATAAATGAGGAGGGGTTAGGGTTTGTGTTTGGAATGCCTTGGCTCTTTATAAATGAGGAGGGGTTAGGGTTTGTGTTCGGAATGTCTTGGCTCTTTATAAATGAGGAGGGGTTCGGGTTTGTGTTTGGAATGTCTTGGCTCTTTATAAATGAGGAGGGGTTAGGGTTTGTGTTTGGAATGCCTTGGCTTTTATAAATGAGGAGGGGTTAGGGTTTGTGTTTGGAATGCCTTGGCTCTTTATAAATGAGGAGGGGTTAGGGTTTGTGTTCGGAATGTCTTGGCTCTTTATAAATGAGGAGGGGTTCGGGTTTGTGTTTGGAATGCCTTGGCTCTTTATAAATGAGGAGGGGTTCGGGTTTGTGTTTGGAATGTCTTGGCTCTTTATAAATGAGGAGGGGTTCGGGTTTGTGTTTGGAATGTCTTGGCTCTTTATAAATGAGGAGGGGTTCGGGTTTGTGTTTGGAATGTCTTGGCTTTTATAAATGAGGAGGGGTTAGGGTTTGTGTTTGGAATGCCTTGGCTTTTATAAATGAGGAGGGGTTCGGGTTTGTGTTTGGAATGTCTTGGCTCTTTATAAATGAGGAGGGGTTCGGGTTTGTGTTTGGAATGTCTTGGCTCTTTATAAATGAGGAGGGGTTAGGGTTTGTGTTTGGAATGTCTTGGCTCTTTATAAATGTGGAGGGGTTCGGGTTTGTGTTTGGAATGCCTTGGCTTTTATAAATGAGGAGGGGTTAGGGTTTGTGTTTGGAATGCCTTGGCTTTTATAAATGAGGAGGGGTTCGGGTTTGTGTTTGGAATGTCTTGGCTCTTTATAAATGAGGAGGGGTTCGGGTTTGTGTTTGGAATGTCTTGGCTCTTTATAAATGAGGAGGGGTTAGGGTTTGTGTTTGGAATGTCTTGGCTCTTTATAAATGAGGAGGGGTTAGGGTTTGTGTTTGGAATGTCTTGGCTCTTTATAAATGAGGAGGGGTTAGGGTTTGTGTTCGGAATGTCTTTGCTCTTTATAAATGAGGAGGGGTTAGGGTTTGTGTTTGGAATGCCTTGGCTTTTATAAATGAGGAGGGGTTAGGGTTTGTGTTTGGAATGTCTTGGCTCTTTATAAATGAGGAGGGGTTAGGGTTTGTGTTTGGAATGTTTTGGCTCTTTATAAATGAGGAGGGGTTGGGGTTTGTGTTCGGAATGTCTTGGCTCTTTATAAATGAGGAGGGGTTAGGGTTTGTGTTTGGAATGTCTTGGCTTTTATAAATGAGGAGGGGTTAGGGTTTGTGTTTGGAATGCCTTGGCTTTTATAAATGAGGAGGGGTTAGGGTTTGTGTTTGGAATGTCTTGGCTCTTTATAAATGTGGAGGGGTTCGGGTTTGTGTTTGGAATGCCTTGGCTTTTATAAATGAGGAGGGGTTAGGGTTTGTGTTTGGAATGTCTTGGCTTTTATAATTGAGGAGGGGTTAGGGTTTGTGTTTGGAATGTCTTGGCTCTTTATAAATGAGGAGGGGTTCGGGTTTGTGTTTGGAATGCCTTGGCTCTTTATAAATGAGGAGGGGTTAGGGTTTGTGTTTGGAATGTCTTGGCTCTTTATAAATGAGGAGGGGTTAGGGTTTGTGTTTGGAATGTCTTGGCTCTTTATAAATGAGGAGGGGTTGGGGTTTGTGTTTGGAATGCCTTGGCTCTTTATAAATGAGGAGGGGTTTGGGTTTGTGTTCGGAATGCCTTGGCTTTTATAAATGAGGAGGGGTTCGGGTTTGTGTTTGGAATGCCTTGGCTCTTTATAAATGAGGAGGGGTTGGGGTTTGTGTTTGGAATGCCTTGGCTCTTTATAAATGAGGAGGGGTTAGGGTTTGTGTTTGGAATGCCTTGGCTCTTTATAAATGAGGAGGGGTTAGGGTTTGTGTTCGGAATGTCTTGGCTCTTTATAAATGAGGAGGGGTTGGGGTTTGTGTTCGGAATGTCTTGGCTCTTTATAAATGAGGAGGGGTTCGGGTTTGTGTTTGGAATGTCTTGGCTCTTTATAAATGAGGAGGGGTTAGGGTTTGTGTTTGGAATGCCTTGGCTTTTATAAATGAGGAGGGGTTAGGGTTTGTGTTTGGAATGCCTTGGCTCTTTATAAATGAGGAGGGGTTAGGGTTTGTGTTTGGAATGTCTTGGCTCTTTATAAATGAGGAGGGGTTGGGGTTTGTGTTTGGAATGCCTTGGCTCTTTATAAATGAGGAGGGGTTAGGGTTTGTGTTTGGAATGTCTTGGCTCTTTATAAATGAGGAGGGGTTGGGGTTTGTGTTTGGAATGCCTTGGCTCTTTATAAATGAGGAGGGGTTAGGGTTTGTGTTTGGAATGTCTTGGCTTTTATAAATGAGGAGGGGTTAGGGTTTGTGTTTGGAATGCCTTGGCTTTTATAAATGAGGAGGGGTTAGGGTTTGTGTTTGGAATGTCTTGGCTCTTTATAAATGTGGAGGGGTTCGGGTTTGTGTTTGGAATGCCTTGGCTTTTATAAATGAGGAGGGGTTAGGGTTTGTGTTTGGAATGTCTTGGCTTTTATAATTGAGGAGGGGTTAGGGTTTGTGTTTGGAATGTCTTGGCTCTTTATAAATGAGGAGGGGTTCGGGTTTGTGTTTGGAATGCCTTGGCTCTTTATAAATGAGGAGGGGTTAGGGTTTGTGTTTGGAATGTCTTGGCTCTTTATAAATGAGGAGGGGTTAGGGTTTGTGTTTGGAATGTCTTGGCTCTTTATAAATGAGGAGGGGTTGGGGTTTGTGTTTGGAATGCCTTGGCTCTTTATAAATGAGGAGGGGTTTGGGTTTGTGTTCGGAATGCCTTGGCTTTTATAAATGAGGAGGGGTTCGGGTTTGTGTTTGGAATGCCTTGGCTCTTTATAAATGAGGAGGGGTTGGGGTTTGTGTTTGGAATGCCTTGGCTCTTTATAAATGAGGAGGGGTTAGGGTTTGTGTTTGGAATGCCTTGGCTCTTTATAAATGAGGAGGGGTTAGGGTTTGTGTTCGGAATGTCTTGGCTCTTTATAAATGAGGAGGGGTTGGGGTTTGTGTTCGGAATGTCTTGGCTCTTTATAAATGAGGAGGGGTTCGGGTTTGTGTTTGGAATGTCTTGGCTCTTTATAAATGAGGAGGGGTTAGGGTTTGTGTTTGGAATGCCTTGGCTTTTATAAATGAGGAGGGGTTAGGGTTTGTGTTTGGAATGCCTTGGCTCTTTATAAATGAGGAGGGGTTAGGGTTTGTGTTTGGAATGTCTTGGCTCTTTATAAATGAGGAGGGGTTGGGGTTTGTGTTTGGAATGCCTTGGCTCTTTATAAATGAGGAGGGGTTAGGGTTTGTGTTTGGAATGTCTTGGCTCTTTATAAATGAGGAGGGGTTGGGGTTTGTGTTTGGAATGCCTTGGCTCTTTATAAATGAGGAGGGGTTGGGGTTTGTGTTTGGAATGCCTTGGCTCTTTATAAATGAGGAGGGGTTCGGGTTTGTGTTTGGAATGCCTTGGCTTTTATAAATGAGGAGGGGTTGGGGTTTGTGTTTGGAATGCCTTGGCTCTTTATAAATGAGGAGGGGTTGGGGTTTGTGTTCAGAATGTCTTGGCTCTTTATAAATGTGGAGGGGTTAGGGTTTGTGTTCGGAATGTCTTGGCTATTTATAAATGTGGAGGGGTTAGGGTTTGGAATGCCTTGGCTCTTTATAAATGAGGAGGGGTTGGGGTTTGTGTTTGGAATGCCTTGGCTCTTTATAAATGAGGAGGGGTTAGGGTTTGTGTTTGGAATGCCTTGGCTCTTTATAAATGAGGAGGGGTTAGGGTTTGTGTTTGGAATGCCTTTGCTCTTTATAAATGAGGAGGGGTTGGGGTTTGTGTTTGGAATGCCTTGGCTCTTTATAAATGAGGAGGGGTTGGGGTTTGTGTTTGGAATGCCTTGGCTCTTTATAAATGAGGAGGGGTTAGGGTTTGTGTTTGGAATGCCTTGGCTCTTTATAAATGAGGAGGGGTTAGGGTTTGTGTTTGGAATGTCTTGGCTCTTTATAAATGAGGAGGGGTTGGGGTTTGTGTTTGGAATGCCTTGGCTCTTTATAAATGTGGAGGGGTTAGGGTTTGTGTTTGGAATGCCTTGGCTCTTTATAAATGAGGAGGGGTTAGGGTTTGTGTTCGGAATGTCTTTGCTCTTTATAAATGAGGAGGGGTTAGGGTTTGTGTTTGGAACGCCTTGGCTCTTTATAAATGAGGAGGGGTTCGGGTTTGTGTTTGGAACGCCTTGGCTCTTTATAAATGAGGAGGGGTTCGGGTTTGTGTTCGGAATGTCTTTGCTCTTTATAAATGAGGAGGGGTTCGGGTTTGTGTTTGGAACGCCTTGGCTTTTATAAATGAGGAGGGGTTTGGGTTTGTGTTTGGAACGCCTTTGCTCTTTATAAATGAGGAGGGGTTCGGGTTTGTGTTTGGAACGCCTTGGCTCTTTATAAATGAGGAGGGGTTCGGGTTTGTGTTTGGAATGTCTTGGTTCTTTATAAATGAGGAGGGGTTAGGGTTTGTGTTCGGAATGTCTTTGCTCTTTATACATGAGGAGGGGTTTGGGTTTGTGTTTGGAATGTCTTGGCTCTTTATAAATGAGGAGGGGTTAGGGTTTGTGTTCGGAATGTCTTGGCTCTTTATAAATGAGGAGGGGTTAGGGTTTGTGTTTGGAATGTCTTGGTTCTTTATAAATGAGGAGGGGTTAGGGTTTGTGTTTGGAATGTCTTGGCTCTTTATAAATGAGGAGGGGTTAGGGTTTGTGTTTGGAATGTCTTGGTTCTTTATAAATGAGGAGGGGTTAGGGTTTGTGTTTGGAATGTCTTGGCTCTTTATAAATGAGGAGGGGTTAGGGTTTGTGTTCGGAATGTCTTGGCTCTTTATAAATGAGGAGGGGTTAGGGTTTGTGTTTGGAATGTCTTGGCTCTTTATAAATGAGGAGGGGTTAGGGTTTGTGTTTGGAATGTCTTGGCTTTTATAAATGAGGAGGGGTTAGGGTTTGTGTTTGGAATGTCTTGGCTCTTTATAAATGAGGAGGGGTTAGGGTTTGTGTTTGGAACGCCTTGGCTTTTATAAATGAGGAGGGGTTCAGGTTTGTGTCCGGTTGGAATGGAGGAGGGTGGCTACGTGAGCAGCGCCAAATTGACACCTTTTGGCAAGAGAAAATATTTTATGTAGAAATCACTCACAAATTACCGAAGTCGATCCCAGATCCTAGATCAGGAAGGGTCTACACCTTCTGGAGTCATTCCTGGGCCAATTTGGTCAGTCGTGCTGGATTGAAACCTTAACAAAAGGAAGTCCAATTGGAGGATTTCATCATATAAACACCTTTTTTAATCAAGATTTTTTTTATACAAGGGTCGAGGCTCATGGAGAAGCGAAACGACCAAGGTAACTCGGGTTACAAACTACCAATGTTCCATAACCGTCTCTCAGGGTGCTGGAGATAGCTCACCTACCCTTCACCAAGTACACCATGCGATATTTAACGTCCACCAACTAATGTCGACAGACGGGACACCTAGTTTAACGTCCAACCCAGGGACCGCACACACATTGATGAATCACCATACCTGTAAAACACTGGGATGGCAGTTTATAGCTCGGTAGGGATTCAAACCCAGGTTAGTCAGCTCAGAGGTGAGTGTGTGTACCTCGAGGCCATTCTACCAGCCCGTGTACGTCATCCAGTCAACAATATTGCATTTCGAAATCCAGCAGAGGCATAACTTTCTTAACAAGCTTTTAGTGTTGATAGTATCGATTAAAGGATCTATAGTCGAGTGAGTCCATTTTGTGACGTAAGAAGCCGTTAAAGTAGTATGGTATTAAAGCTTCATAAGTGGTGAGCATCGTCTCATGCAAAGACGTTAGACACTGACATGTGGAATGTATCCGTGACATCGATTCATCCTTTCACATCGCCAAACAATTGCAGAACAAGATGGGAGATAGTGTGTGTGCCAATTACACATCACCTGTTATTAATTTGCACGGGGCAGGAAAAGGGTGGCCTCGCGGAAAATTGCGGAAAAACTAGGAAAACTAGAACGCCACTCAGTAGAGCGCATACTCCCGCCGTGGGTTTAGTTGGAATGATACGTTTTGTTTAACATCCCCTCTCCCCAAAACAATAAATGAAGTAGAAAGTAAGCCCTAACTGTCAGATAATTTATTTTGATATATCTCGGAATTAGAGGAGAAAAACATCATTTAAGAATAAGAATAAAAGCTTTAATGCAGTAAAACAGAAAAAATCTTTCCCTAAAAAATTTCCAAAATAAATTCCTGGATCACCAAAAACTAATCAATTCTTCCTTATCCCAAGGGCAATCATCCCACCAACTTTCATCCAAATCCGTTTAGAACTTTTCAGATATCTTGTTCACAAACACACGAACATACGAACACACACACACACACACGGACGGACACGATCGAATGCGTTACTCCCTGGTGGGAGTAATAAACCTGAAAATCGCAGAGCCAGAACCAGAATTATTTATTTGGTCTGGGAAGCCCATGCGAGGTTTCTTCTTCTTCAGCTCTCACAACCCTGGGTGAATATGCGATCTTTTTTTTTTTAAAGTTGGAATTTTGCCAAATCTGTTTTATTCGTTTGTTAATAGCCGGCGAAGCCGGTGTTGTCAATAAACGCGTACGTATTATGTCGAAAACCAGATTATGCCTTGGCTTGAGAATTCCGAAGCTCAATGGAGGCCGCCATCTTGCGGATGCGGAAGTATGCATAACAAATTGAAAAACGTTCAATAGGAGTTTCTTTCACCCGTCTTTGTTTGATTCACAATCTTATGCACCTCTAATTTAGAATTAAAATACTTTAAGACCAACCTCAGCCCGCACGGGCCTGGTTATCTTCAACGAAAAGCGTCACCAAACACCGGAACCAATGAGATTCGAGCATTTGAAAAAATATTTCAAAAACCAAATCGCTCAATGGAGGCCGCCATCAACCTGATGCGGAAGTTTGCATAAGACAATTGTGAAAAAGTTCAATAGGAGTTTGTTTCACCCGTCTTTCTTTGATTCACAATCTAATGCACCTCTAATTTGTAATTAAAATACGTTAAGACCAACCTCGTTATCTTCAATGAAAATCGTCACCAAACACCAGAACCAATGAGATTCGAGCATTTGAAAAATATTTTTTTAAAGCTTATTACGCGTTTCGGACGCTGAAAACGGCGTCAAATAATCTAAAATTGATGAAGAATTATTTTTTAGAAATCTCGCGGCCGTAGGGGATAGTTTTTCATGGCCAGAAATGCGGTATAAGCACTTTACATAAAGAAAGAAAGCTCGGTTTGATTAACGACAGTCACACATTGCCGGTGAAACAGCGCTATCGTCTGATCTGTCGGCACTGATCTTACTGCAAGCTAACTTCTTCTGGTGGAGGAAGCTGCCGTGCCCGGAGAGAACCAGCCCTGACAGCGACTGAAGTTATAAGACGACACACATACTGTGAAAACGTATGTTAAGCCCAGTTAAAATTTCTTAAAATAGGCCTTAAGCGAGCACATCGTATAGTTACTTCCTTAAGCTTCTTGTGACATTTATTGTATGTAGGTATTGGGGAGGACTGTCTGCTCTTCTCTTTTACCAAGTCTTACCAGGTTCGGTATCTACACCGACCTACTATCAACTACCTAACCTACTGATGCCATTGTGATGGGTAAAATAGTGGCAAGAGGCTTTGGCTTCGCTGGCTCATTGCGGCTTTGCAGTCGGGTACTTGTAGCCGGCGAAGCCAGTGTTGTCAATAAACGCGTACGTGTTATGTCGAAAACCAGATTATGCTGTATCCCTTGGCTTGAGAATTCCGAAGCGCAATGGAGGCCGCCATCTTGCGGATGCGGAAGTATGCATAACAAATTGAAAAACGTTCAATAGGAGTTTCTTTCACCCATCTTTGTTTGATTCACAATCTTATGCACCTCTAATTTAGAATTAAAATACTTTAAGACCAACCTCTGCCCGCACGGACCTGGTTATCTTCAACGAAAAGCGTCACCAAACACCGGAACCAATGAGATTCGAGCATTTGAAAAAATATTTCTAAAACCAAATCACGCAATGGAGGCCGCTATCGACCGGATGCGGAAGTTTGCATAAAACAATTGCGAAAAAGTTCAATAGGAGTTTGTTTCACCCGTCTTTGTTTGATTCACAATCTAATGCACCTCTAATTTGTAATTAAAATACGTTAAGACCAACCTCGTTATGTTCAACGAAAATCGTCACCAAACACCGGAACCAATGAGATTCGAGCATTTGACTGCATAACTCAATTGCGAAAAAGTTCAATAGGAGTTTGTTTCACCCGTCTTTGTTTGATTCACAATCTAATGCACCTCTAATTTGTAATTAAAATACGTTAAGACCAACCTCATTATCTTCAACGAAAATCGTCACCAAACACCGGAACCAATGAGATTCGAGCATTTGAAAAATATTTTTTTAAAGCTTATTACGCGTTTCGGAGGGTGAAAACGGCGTCAAATATTCTAAAATTGACGAAGAATTATTTTTTTGAAATCTCGCGGCCGTCGGGGATAGTTTTTCACGGCCGGAAATATCCGAAGTTGAGACGGAATTCACCGAATTAATCAAGAAGTAAATTTTATCAATTTTAATCTCATCCAGAATGCAAATAGTACCTACTACACCTACTACACCTACTACACCTACTACACCTTCTACACCTACTACACCTACTACACCGACGGTACCTACTACACCTACCTACTACCAACTACCTAACCTACTGATGCCATAGTGATGGGTAAAATAGTGGCAAGAGGCTTTGGCTTCGCCAGCTCATTGCGGCTTTGCAGTCGGGTACTAGTATACCTCAGCCATTGACAAATCTGGAACTAAGTCTTTATAAGTTCATCAAATACTGACACCGCGAATGTCTTTCGCTGAGCTAAATGTTGATATCTCTTCTGAGGTTAAAAAAAAACAAAAAAAAACAGTTTTGAAGCATTATACGTATCAAACGATACATTTTATTCAACGGGGAACCCTAATACACACTTTGGTGGTTTTAAAATGACAGAATATGTCTTTATTAGAAGAAAAAAAATGAACATTGAAGACGACATTGCTAAAAAAAATACACCGCTCTAACGCATAACCACGAGTTTAAACTATATTTACAACAAATATGAAAACTATTTTCATATCACAATGTTAAATATAGAATATATAGAAGATAATGTTTAAAAAAATGAGCGCTATCTTCCAATGGTAAAAAAATCCTTCAAAAAATTCCTGTATCGGGAATAATATCCTGAGCTTCACCAAAAACGAATCGATTCTTCCTTATCCCAAGGGCAATCATCCCACCAACTTTCATCCAAATCCGTTCAGAACTTTTCCAGATATCTTGTTCACGAACACACACACACACACGGACATGGGTGAATGTGTTGGAACCCATCTGTGGATCGGTCCCATCGGCCGATGGGTCTGACCCATCTGTGGATGCCTATGGGTCTGCCGATGGGTCTGCATTGTCATTTCTCGTGCATCCACAGATGGGTCAGACCCATCGGCCGATGGGACCGATCCACAGATGGGTTCCAACAAATGCATTACTCCCTGGCAGGAGTAACTAGAAAAGCAAACACCGAAATTGAGGAAAAACTAGAAAGAATCTGAAAATTCAAAGTCCATCCGCGTCCGCTTTGTATTCAGACTTATTATTCTTCTGTATGTGAAACATACCATAAACAGCTACACAACATATGTATAAAATTGACCATTTTAGGTGACCTTGACCCCTTGACCTCAAAAGCAGTTGGCTTCATTGACCCAATATACAACCCCTGATCAAATTTCAAGTCAATCAGATGAAAATTAAAAAAAAAATTATGAAAACTTCACCTTTGACCTTTTGATTTAAAAAAAGGAATCAACTTCTAGCTTTTGATTGGTTGACTAATTTATTGACGCAATATGCAAATTATGAAAATTTCAGGTCAATCGGATGAAAATTGACAATTTTAGGTGATGCTGACCTTTGACCTTTTGACCAAATTATTAACCTGTATTCTTCCATGTTCTCATAATGAAGCTGCATTAAAAATTTGATGACAAATCTCAAATGGTAAATTTCAATTTCAGGTATATTGGATGAAAATTGATTTTTAGGTGACACTGACCTTTTGACCTTTTGACCAAATTATTAATTTATCTTCCCCATATTATCATAATAAAGGTTTGTTGAAAATTTGATGACAAAGTTCAAATGTTAAAAAAGTTACAGCATGGGCAGACACACAGGAGTGATTGTTAAACCCGTCTCCTGCGCACGTGGGTTGGCCACTATATTTGAGGAAAGGAAGGGGAAAAAATAGGACCACTGGACATGTAGCTTATCTGGGCCCTCACCTAATGTTGCAACCCAAATTTGGTAGCACTCTGACTAGTGGGTCACATGACCAAAACGATCTTGGCAATCCCTGATACCAGTCAGGAGCAGAACCTTGCTGCCAAATTTCAGCCGGATCGGCCCAGCGGTTTGGCAGGAGAAGTTGAAATAGGAGACGGACGGACGGACGGACGGACGGACGGACGGACGGCGCACGATGACAATACCTTGTCTGGAATTCCAATTCCAGATAAGCTAATCAGTGCCCTTAGAGGAGGGAAATTTTTGCAACATCTAGGTAGGCAGGCCTGTTTCTGTTCCCACTCTAGCTCAGCATATAACGAAAGAACCCAAGTTCAAATCCCACACACCATGTATTTGTTCATTGTCTACTCGTGTCTTCCTTTTTCATTTGAAGGTACAGTAATCAGATATCTAGTGATGTCTTTGTGCTCTTAAAAATATATACACATATACATAAAAACATATACGTGTTGAAAAATAAAAATAAGACGCATGGAAAACACACACACACACACACACACACACACACACACCCTTCTGCTTCCACATACATTATTTCACCAAAGATCAATCAATTTTTGTTCAAGGGTTATAATTCTGTCCCATTAATAATTTCCATGTACTTTCGTCTCGGTCAATAACAATGACATGTTTCACGTTGCAAGCCGTTAGTGATGTACAGTCAGGACTGAGAGAGAGGATGGATCTACCTGCAGCTCTGTTATACAAGCTTACATGACTATTTCACAATACCTTATTAGTACCTGTATTTAGCGATACATTAGCGACCATCAATATGTTACATACGCATGGTGGCACAATCTTTACCTCTGCCACAGAAGGTGGACGCACGTTGTGTCCCCCCCCCCCCTCCCCCTTGTCTGTTTGTCTGTTTGGTACTTGAAAAATCTTCGACTTGGGGGTTATTCTGTCTGTTTGTTTGTCTGTTTGGCTGTCTGTATGTCAGTCAATCGCCTACAGGTCAATTTTGAACCGATCTTCACGAAACTTCACCAAATGGTAGATTTGGTCACTAGCCTATTTATTTTGAGGTTAAAGGTAATCTTGAGGTCACATCATCATACTAAAATATGCAGTTTCGCATCTGTCTGTCTGTCTGATGATTTTTTGACCCTGATACATTCCGTCGTTACTTATCCAATCTCAACCAAACTTGACAAGATGACAAAGGGTTACACAATGAAGGTTGTAGCGTATTCATTTGCCTCCCCTCCCCAAGGGGGTTTTCTCCCCCGAGTGGGTTGTCCCTGCCTTTGCCGTCAATGGGGTTGAGTGTTGAGGTGTATATCGATGTTAAGTTAGCTTTATCGTGGCGTTTTTCCAAGGCCGCGTCTAATAACAAAACTAACGATAATAGCATAAAATTTATGTTATTACAAAACAATATTAATATTAATAGCCGGGGAAGCCGGTGTTGTGAATGAACGCGTACGACGTACGTATTATGTTGAAAAGCCAGATTTTGCTGGATTCCTTGAGAATTTCGAAGCTTTGACGCACCAAATCGCTCAATGGAGGCCGCCATCTTGCGGATGCGAAAGTATGCATAAACAATTGCGAAAAAGTTCAATAGGAGTTTGTTTCACCCGTCTTTGTTTGATTCACAATCCTATGCACCTCTAATTTGTAATTAAAATAATTTAAGACCAACCTCGTTCCCCGGGCCCACGTGGGCCCTGGTTATCTTCAACGAAAATCGTCACCAAACACCGGAACCAATGAGATTCGAGTATTTGAATTTTTTTTTCAAAAACCAAATCACTCAATGGAGGCCGCCATCTTCCGGATGCACAAGTATGCATTAAAAAATTGCGAAAAAGTTGAATAGGAGTTTGTTTCACCCGTCTTTGTTTGATTCACAATCTTATGCACCTCTAATTTGTAATTAAAATACTTTAAGACCAACCTCGTTCCCCGGGCCCACACGGGCCCTGGTTATCTTCAACGAAAATCGTCACCAATTACCGGAACCATTGAGATTCGAGCATTTAAAAAAATATTTCAAAAAAGCTTTTTACCACATTTCGGAGGCTGAAAACGGCGTCAAATATTCTAAAATTGACGAAGAATTATTTTTTTGAAATCTCGCGGCCGTAGGAAATAGTTTTTCACGGCCGGAAATATCCAAAGTTGAGACGGAATTCACCGAATTAATCATGAAGGAAATTTTATAAATTTTAATCTCATCCAGAATGCAAATGGTGTCATTTTGAACTAGTTACGGTACCTACTACACCTACCTACTACCAACTACCTAACCTACTGATGCCATAGTGATGGGTAAAATAGTGGCAAGAGGCTTTGGCTTCGCCGGCTCATTGCGGGCTTTGCAGTAGGGTTGTGGGAGCTGTGCTCGCATGATAAAATCGGACAAAATGGACGACGCCAGGAATTAAGTTTCTCTGAGCTATTTATTCCAAGCTCACTCAAACGAACTCAAAAGCACTGAATCAGCCCATCAGACGGGCAGCAATATATATCAGAAACTCAACACACAAAAGCCACGCCTCTCAGGCGGGGCCTGGTATGCAAATAGATAAGCCACGCCTCTCAACGGGGCGTGGTATGCAAGGCAAGCGTTCGCCCGGTAAAGGCAAGTCTGAACACCCCCGGGCGAGTCCAGACACGTGACCGCTCGCCGGTCGCGTCATCGGCCGGTGCAAGGTAATTGTGTCATGCTACCGGTAACCGCTACATGCGCCCCCCCAGAATTAACATGCACCGGGAGAGTCAGTTTGAGGGGGGTCTTGATGACCCGGCCGAAACGACTCATGGCGATTCGTGTGGGGGTGGTCGGTGGCGTGGCGGTGCATGGTCGGGCGGGGGGCCTGGTTGATGGGGGACGGCCCCGTCGTGGAGGAATGGCCAGCCGTGGAGGTTGGTCGAGGTTCAAATGGGCCGGCTTGAGGCGGTCCACGGAGATGCGGTCCGGCTTGCCGCCGATGTCGATGGTGAACGACTTGTCGTCCCTCTTCAGGACCAGGAAAGGTCCATCGTACGGCGGCCGGAGCGGTCCCCGGTGTGCGTCGTGCCGGATAAAAACGTACTCCGCAGTGCGAAGTGCTGGGGGGACGTGGGGTTGGGGGCAGCCGTGGTGGGCACGGGGGCAAATCTCCTGGCGGCCTCCTGGAGGACCGAGCGTTGGCGAGCCGCGGACCAGGGGCCGGTGGCATCAGGGATGAATTCGCCCAGCACGCGCAGTGGCTGGCCGTAGACCAGCCCGGCGGTGGAAGCCTGGAGGTCCTCTTTAGGGGCCGTTCGGAGGCCCAATAGGACCCACGGGAGCCTGTCGGCCCAACTGTCATCCTGGAGGCTGGCCCTGAGAGCGGCATTCATCGAGCAGTGGAACCGCTCGAACAAGCCGTTGGCTTGGGGATGGTAGGTCGTTGTGCGGTGAAGCTTGACCCCCAAGGCCTGGGCGATGGCGCCCCAAAGCTTGGAGGTGAATTGCGGGCCTCTATCGGAGGAGATGTCTGAGGGGGCGCCGAAACGGGCAATCCAGGTGCCAATGAAGGCCTGTGCCATGTCGGCGGATGTTGTTGATGCCAGCGGGACGGCCTCCGGCCACCTGGTGGTCCTGTCCACCATTGTGAGGAGGTGGGTGAAGCCCCGCGAGGAGGGAAGGGGTCCCACCAGGTCCACATTGACGTGGTCGAAGCGCCGCGCGGGCACGTCGAATGGTGCCAACGGGGCCTGGGTGTGCCGGTGGACCTTCACACGCTGGCAGGCGACACAGGCATTGGCCCAGTCGCGGACGTCTTTATGGAGCCCGTGCGAGACGAATTTCGCTGCCACGAGCTTCTGTGATGCTTTCCGGCCCGGGTGGGAAAGGCCGTGGAGGGCGTCAAAAATGTGCCGCCGACATCCGGTGGGCACGATGGGGCGAGGTTGGCCCAGGGAGACGTCGCACAGGAGAACTGTGCCTGTGTCCTCGAAGGGGACGTCGGCCAACCGCAGGCCTGTGTCCGCTGTCCGGAGGGCTTGTACTGTGGGGTCGGCGGTCTGGTCGGCCGCCATGCAGGCGAAGTCCACACCCAGGTGGACGGCGTTCGCACCGGACCGGGAGAGGCAATCGGCCACAGCGTTGTCCTTGCCCGCCACGTGCCGGATGTCCGTCGTAAATTCGGACACGGCGGAGAGGTGGCGCTGCTGGCGGGCCGACCATGGCTCCATAACCTTGACCATGGCGAAGACCAGGGTTTTGTGGTCCACAAACGCCGTGAATGGGCGGCCCTCCAAAAGATGGCGGAAGTGGCGAACAGCCAGGTAAAGGCCGAGGAGCTCGCAGTCGAAAGCGCTATACTTGCGCTCGTTAGGGCGAAGCTGCCGGCTGAAGAAGGCCAGCGGTTGTCAAGCTCCGTTCACCCACTGTTCATGCACGGTGCCCACCGCGTAGTCAGAAGCGTCCATGGTGAGGGCGATGGGTGCGTCGAGCGCTGGGTGCGCCAGCATGGTCGCGTTGGCGAGGGCCAGCTTAGCGCCCGTGAATGCCACGTCCATCTCTGTGGTCCAGGCGATGTCGTGCTTGGCCAGCTTGCCCCGGAGGGCTTCGTACAGGGGGCGCATGAGATGGGCGGCGCGAGGCACGAACCGGTGGTAGAAATTTACCATCCCCAAAAATTCCTGTAGGGCCTTGATGGAGCGAGGGCGCGGGAAACTTGTGACTGCCTCCACCTTGGTAGGCAGCCGGACGGCCACGCGCTTTGTGATGTGGTGCCCCAGGAAGTCGACGGCCGTTACGCCAAACTGGCATTTTGCCGGGTTGATGATGAGGCCGTGCTGGCCGAGGCGCTCAAAAAGCTTGCGCAGGTGGACGAGGTGCTCCGCCCGGGAAGTGCTGGCGATGAGAATGTCATCCAGGTAGACGAACAGAAAGTTGAGATCGCGCAGCACACTGTCCATCAGCTGCTGGAAGGCCTGGGCCACGTTCTTAAGGCCGAACAGCATTCGGAGGAACTCGAGGAGGCCAAAAAGTGTAATTACAGCCATCTTCGGAACGTCGGCCGGCCGGACAGGTACCTGATGGTAGCCCCGAATCAGGTCGACCTTGGAGAAGATCACCCGCCCCGCCAAACGGGCGCAAAAGTCCTGTATGTGTGGTATCGGGTACCGGTCGTGGGTAGTGGCGTCGTTGAGGTGGCGGTAATCGCCGCATGGTCGCCATCCCCCACCCTGTTTGGGCACGATGGGGCGAGGCCCACGCGCTATTCGAGCGCCGCACAATTCCCAATCGCTCCAGCGCGTCGAATTCCGCCTTCGCTACGGCGAGTTTGGCCGGGTTGAGGCGGCGAGCCCTGGCATAGACCAGTGGACCTGTGGTCGGAATGTGGTGTTCGACGCCATGCTTGACGGCGACGGCCAAAAACGTCGGCTGCGTGAGGGCGGGAAACTCGGCGAGTAGGCGGGTGAAATCGTCCATGGCCAGGAGCGTGCAGGCTAGCTTTGTCGGAGCGGAGCCGCTCAATGAGCAAGCGAGCGAGCTGAAGGTCTCCACGTTGATGAGCCGACGCCATTTGACGTCGACCAAAAGCCCATGCGCGCAAATAAAATCTGCACCCAGCAAGGCCTTGGGCACCATGTTCGCCGTGATGAAGTCCCACCTGAAGCACTGGCCCCCGAAGCAGAATGCGACACTGCGCGAACCGAAGGTGCGGATGGAGGAACCATTTGCGGCGACCAAGGTGGGGCCGCAAAGCGCGGCCTGTTTGTCCTCCACCGAGGCGGGTATCACGCTCAGCTGAGCGCCGGTGTCACACAAAAAACGCTGCCCGGTCTCCGTGTCCATGATAAACAGAAGGCTGCCTGAATGGCCGACGCTCATGGCAGGCAGCGAGCGCCGGCCTGGTCGTTTCCCGACCCGCCGAAAGTGCATGGTGGGCGGCACGTTCTGGCCTTCTGCCCGAACCTGGCATGGTAATAGCACATGGTCCGCTCTGGTGGAGGCTCCGACGGTCGCGTCGGGTTCGGTCGACGGGGCGTCGCGGCGGCCGCAGCCGTCAGTGGCGTGGACTCGGCCGGTGGAGGCGCCGGTCGTGGCGCAGGCATTGCCTCGGTCGGCCCAGGGTCCCAGGCGGCCGCTGCGACGTGTCGCCTGGCTGAGAAAAATTTATCGGCCTCCTTGGCCAGGGCGCGAGGGTCCGTGATGGGCGAATTAGCCAAAGCTAAGCGTACCTGCCCGGGTAGCCGCTGGAGGAACAGCTCGCGAAAGAGGAAGTCCGGGCTGTGGTCACCGAGAAGAGCAAGCATGTGGTCCATGCTTTCGGACGGACGGGCCTCGCCCAGCTCCGGGAGGTGTAGTAGTTGTCGTGCGCGTTCGGTCTCCGTGAGTCCAAACGCACCGAGGAGTAGGCCTTTGAGCGCGCCGTATTTGTCGGCATCCGGCGGGTGCTGTAGGAAGCTCAGGACCCGGGCCGTGGCGGAGGTGTTGAGCGTGGAGACCACGTGGTGGTAGCGCGTCGTGTCCTCCGTAATGTTCCACAGGGCGAATTGAGAATCCGCTTGAGCAAACCAAACGGCCGCGTGAGATTCCCAAAAGCCCGGGAGCTTCAAAGCTACAGCTGACTCCATCGCCGTGTTCGTAGAAAGGGGTCACCAATTGTGGGAGCTGTGCTCGCACGATAAAATCGGACAAAATGGACGACGCCAGGAATTAAGTTTCTCTGAGCTATTTATTCCAAGCTCACTCAAACGAACTCAAAAGCACTGAATCAGCCCATCGAATGGGCGGCAATATATATCAGAAACTCAACACACAAAAGCCACGCCTCTCAGGCGGGGCGTGGTATGCAAATAGATAAGCCATGCCTCTCAACGGGGCGTGGTATGCAAGGCAAGCGTTCGCCCGGTAAAGGCAAGTCTGAACACGCCCGGGCGAGTCCGGAAACGCGACCGCTCGCCGGTTGCGTCATCGGCTGGTGCAAGGTAATTGTGTCATGCTACCGGTAACCGCTACAGGGTACTAGTCATGTCCCACCTCCCCAAGGGGGTTTTTCTCCTTGAACAAAAGTTGAGTCAATGTTTATAAATATCTTATCATGGCGTTTCCATGGGAGCAA
This sequence comes from Myxine glutinosa, assembly GCF_964187855.1. Classification (NCBI taxonomy): domain Eukaryota; kingdom Metazoa; phylum Chordata; class Myxini; order Myxiniformes; family Myxinidae; genus Myxine; species Myxine glutinosa. The sequence continues at coordinate 72,751,810 of NC_136274.1, read as the reverse complement.
CGGCCAAACGTCCTCCACCAGAGGTAAAAAAAATATTATAAACCGCAAACACACATGATTAGCTTTTTTAACAGCCGCTAATGCAGTTTATAACACTAAACAAAGGAATTTGAAGGATTCGTGACATCCGTGGGGTAGGTTTTACTAACAGAACTGAGTGAAGATCTACTGTACTCTATATACCCCACAAGGGTTGGGTAAATAACATGACCCTTCCTGCCTCTTATGTGGCGTTTTCCGTAGTGAACTTTTGAAATTTGCTTCTGCTGTTTAACACAAAACTGAAAGGGAGGAAGCCCAGGTTGTGCTCCTTTCCCAAGCAGCTAGCTAGCAATTGCCAAGCCAGCCGTTCCTTCACGGTTTTGAATGGAGTGCTTGCTCAAATGCTTAAACCACTTGGCGATCTCTCCACAAGAAACTTGGTGAATGAACACACACCCAATGTTCTTGAGACCCGACCATAGATCGACTGTAATCTATATACCCCAAAGAGGAAGGACCCTTCCTGCCTCTCCCGTAGTGAGCGGGTGTACCAGTCGTACTAAAATATGCAATTTGGATTCTGTCTGTCTGATGATTTTTTGACCGCGATACATTCCGTCGTGTGTTATTCAATCTCAACCAAACTTGACAGGATGACTTAGGGTTACACAATCAAGGTTGCAGCACATTCATTTGCCCCCTCCTCAAGGGGGTTTTCTCTGCGAAGGGGGTTTTCCCCACCATTGCCACCAATGGGGTTGCGTATTGAGGTGTATATCCGTGTTAAGCTAGCTTTATTGTGGCGTTTTTCCAAGGCCACTTCTAAAGCAAAACAAATGATAATACCAGTGGCATAATATTAATGTAATTACAAAACAATATTAATCTTATTATAATGGAGCAAACGTATATGGTTCGCTATGTATGTATGTTTACATGTTTATATGCGACGAAAACGTCTTCTTCTTCAAATAAAATTACCACCCTCTTAATTAACCCTCTTAATTGCGTTAAGACTGCTGAGACCCCTCAGATCTTTGATGACCCTTTAATTCCCCCAAGACCCTTCAGACCACCAAAGACCCCTAAAGACCCCTAAAGACCCAAAATACCCTGAAGACCCCCAAAGCCCCAAAATACCCTTTGAGGCCCTGAGGCTCAAAAAGACCCTGAATACCCAAAGACCCTGAATACCCAAAGACCCAAAACACCCTGAAGACCCAAAACATCCTGAAGACCCAAAAAACACCGAAGACACAAAACTCCCCGAAGACCCAAAACACCTCGAAGACCCAAAACACCCCAAAGACCCACAACATCCCAAAGACCCAAAAGACCCCGAAGACCCAAAACATCCCAAAGACTCAAAACACCCCGAAGACCCAAAAGACCCCGAAGACCCAAAATACCCCGAAGACACAAAACATCCCGAATACCCAAAACACCCCGAATACCCAAAACACCCCGAAGACCCAAAACACCCTGAAGACCCAAAACACCCCGAAGACCCAAAACACCCCGAAGACCCAAAACACCCCGAAGACCCAAAACACCCGAAGACCCAAAACACACCGAAGACCCAAAACACCCCGAATACCCAAAACATCCCGAAGACCCAAAACACCCCGAAGACCCAAAACACCCCGAAGACCCACAACACCCTGAAGACCCAAAACACCCCGAAGACCCAAAACACCCCGAAGACCCAAAACACCCCGAAGACCCAAAACACCCCGAATACCCAAAACACAACGAATACCCAAAACACCCCGAAGACCCAAAACACCCTGTAGACCCAAAAAGACCCAAAGACCCTTAAAGACCAAGAAGAACCAAAAGAACCTGAAGACCCAAAAGACACCGAAGACCCTTAAGACCTAAACGCCTCTGAAGACACCAAAGACACAAAAGACCCTGAAGACCCAAAACACCTCAAAGACCCAAAATACCCTTAAAGACCCAGAGGATCCAAAAGACCCTGAAGACCCAAATGGCCCTGAACACCCAAAACACCATGAAACCCAAAAGACACCGAAATGGTCAAAGATGCCTACCCCTCTGAAACGACGTGTGGTGAGGCGCGCGGAGCGCGCCGAGTCACGCTAGTACTAATAATGTCCTACCTACTGAATGGTGTTTTTCCTCCTTGAATAAAAGCCGTGTCAACGATTATAAATAGCTTATCATGGCGTTTTTGTGTGAGCAACGGCCCAACAGCATCTACCAGAAGTAAAAAGTATTATAAACCACAAACACATATTATTAGCTTTTTAAACAGTCGCTAATGCTGTTTATAACACTAAACAAAAACATTTGGAGGAATCCCGACATCCTTGAAGTACGTTTTACTTACAGAACTGAGTGAAGATCTACTGTAATCCATATACCCCACAAGGGTTGGGTGAATAACATGACCCTTCCTTCTGCTAATGTGGCGTTTTTCGTGGCGGCCTTTTGAAACAGTTGCTCCTGCTGTTTAACACGAAAGTGAAAGGGAGGAAGCCTGGGGTGTGCTCATTTACCAAGCAGCTATCTAGCACTTGCCAAGCCAGTTGTTCCTTAACCGTTTTGAATAGAGTGCTTGCTCGAAAGCTTGGACCACTTGACGATCTCAACACAAGAAACTTGGTCAATGAAGACTACACCCAATGTTCTTGAGACCCGACCATAGCTCAACTGTAATCTATATACCCCAAAAAGAAATGAACCTTCCTGCCACTCCCGTAATGAGTGGGTGTACTAGTTTCTAAAATTGACATTTTCATCTGATTGACTTGAAAGTTGAACAGCATTTGCATATTGACTCACTAAATTGGGAAACCAACTATTTTTGAGGTCAAATGGTCAAAGGTCAACTCAAGGTCAAACTTATAATATAATCAATTTTCATCTGAAAAATAATCAATTTTGATCTGATTTACCTGAGCTTTGATTAAGATCGTCAATTTTAATCTTAATGAAATGGACAATTTTTTATTTTTTATTTTTTTTGTATACTGAATCGAGGCTCGTGAAAGAGCTAACATTTACTTCACAAACAAATCAACCAGACAAACAAAATATATAAAAAGAGGGAGCGGAAGACAAGATGGGGAGAGAAGGGGAAGCACACAAACACAACATTTGAGAGCAGGGAGATGTGTGGAAGGGAGAGGGCTTGGGGGGAGGAGGCGTGGGAAGTGGGGGGGAGGAGGGAGAAGTATAAAACCCAAGGACACCAAGGACTTCCAGGACAGAAGTTGGTATTTCAAAAAAGTGGAATTGGGGTGAAATTAGCGGGGGTAGAAAAGATCAAGGTTTTGGATGGGAGATGGTGGTGAACAGCTGTTTTAAAGACCTGGAGGGAAGTGAGTGAGGGAGTTTGTTCCAGAGGCGGGAGAAAAGAGGAATGAAGGAGTGAAGGTGAGCAGAGAGTCTTGATTTTGGCAGTTTAACCATAAGAGGGTTGCAGGCAGATCTTGTGCCACCTGTAGGAATATTTGCGGGACAGAGCCCAGAGAGAGCTGGGGGGGCAAGGCCAGAGAGGAGTCGGTAGAAGACGGAAAGACCACCAACCTGCCTGCGGTGAGTGAGTGAGAGGCCCTTGGAGTTAGCTTCATCGCGGGAGATGCCAATGATTCTGAATGCTTTGGTTTCAACAGCGTGAAGACGAGCTAGGTGTGAGGCAGGAGCACCAGCCCAGAGGGGAGAGCAGTATTCCATTGAGCTGCGGATGAAAGGCTTGTATGTGGTGAGGAGCTCAGGTGTGCCAAGGAAGGACTTCGCACGACGGAGGATGCCCAGTCGGCGACTGGCTTTGGGGGCCACATTTGAAATGTGGTTTTCCCAGGAAAGATCATGGCAGATAGTGAGACCCAAAAGCTTGAGTGACAGAACTTCTTGGAGAGGATTATTCAGAAAGTAGATGGGAGGGTTTTCCAGTCGGTCTTTTCGGAGAGACATCGTAAGAGTGTGAGATTTGTCAGGATTGAAAGACATGTTCCACTTGTTTGCCCAGTCTGTGATTTTGTCCAGGTCTGCAGAGAGTGAGGAGGCTGCAGACTGCCGATCTGAGGGATGAAGAATGGAGCGACAGAGAGTAGAGTCATCAGCAAAGAGATAGAGAGGATTTTCAAGAGAGTCAGTATTTTAGAATATTTCAAGTATTTTAGAATCTTTATAACGGCATTTGATGTATCCATAGCAACTTTTTTTGGAGAGTGGTGGATTTTGCAAATATCGTGCTCTGCATTACGTCTTTCTCGTGCCTTTGTCTGCCCGTGAGTATGATATCTCAAAATAGTGTGGAGGATTCAACAAAACTTGGTGGACAGGTTTTATGTGTGACAAGGATGAATTGATTTGATTTTGGTGAAGAGCCAGATCCATATCCGGATCCAATGCTTTTTTAAGTGATCTTTATCTTTGAGTAGGAGCGCCAAAAACGATATATAGCACAATATCTCAGAGTTATAGATGGATTATGACAAAACATGCTGGGCAGGTTGGATGTGTAACCAGATTGGTGAAGAACCGTATCCGAGTCCGGATTTATAACGGCATTTATTTTTATTTTTAAAGTAATTCTTCAACATTAAGAGATGGTGTCAATGACGATATATAGCATGATATTTCAAAAAGTTGTGGATGAGTTGATTAGGTGACAAAAACAAGCCGATTCGATTTTGGGTCACGTCCGGATCCATATCCTGTCTATCAGTTGTCGACAAAACGTAAACTGTTCAGCCTGGCAGAGAGAGGTATGTGCTCCACCGAGTGCCACTTCTAGTTCCACTTGTGGTCCTGTTCCACACAAAAATATGTATATTTATAACGGCACTCACAGCCAACGTCCCACCACGCCTCTCCCACTACCACTCCCACCCCTCCCTTTCCCACCACTCCCTTTCCCCCTCATCTTAAACATAAATAATAGTAAATATCATAATTTTCTATTTATCCTGTGCATTGACAAGCCCACTTATGACGTTCCCTCACTGACAGGGATCATTGGAGTGGTAGGGGTGATGGCACCATCCGCAGGCCTTGCATCGGTCCACATCCTCAGCAGTTGGCAGTATGTGCTGAGAAAGTTCTCCAACTCTTTCGTTGTGCAGAGGCATAGCCCTTTCTCTCGGGTTCTTTTTGAAGTATTTTTGGCTTATTTTAGAATCTTTGTGAGACATTTTAGGTAACAATCCTTACAGAGCCTTCGCAAAGTATTCACACTCCTTGACTTTTTTACATTTTGTTGTGTTAGAGCCTGAATTTGAAATGGATTAATTGAGATTTTTTGTCACAAATCTACACATAATACTCCATAATCACTTACACATGCACTCTCTCTCTCTCTCTCCCCCTCCCTCTCCCTCCCTCTCCCCCCCCTTCTCTCTCTCTCTCTCTCTCTCTCTCTCTCTCTCTCTCTCTCACACATGCACCTCTCTCTTTCTCTCTCCCCCACGCACATTACAAAAGTGATGGGTTTTTTTTATTGGTTAATGGACCAGTCTTGTGTTTTACCGGATTTACCTCGCTGCCATCTTGCTTGCTTGTCAATCACGCTCAATTCCATTCTAGAGGTCAGGGCCTTGACTTTCATTTCAATCAAGGTTCCCCCTGCAAATGCAAGTATAAAACATTAACATTCCTCTCTCGGCATCTGTGCAAGTTTGCACAACCACTGCCCGGCGGATTCATGCGTGCAGGTGCACAGGCTCTCATGGTGATGCTTTTCAAATTGGGTGTTCCATTTGAGATTTTTTTCCTCCTCCTGCTGGTTTTCTCTTTCCAGCACATGCTGCGCTCCAAAGCAATGTCTTCCTTCAAAGACAATACACTGGGATGAAGAGCTCTTCTATTGCCTTTGATTAACGATTAGTAAACACAGCTTTGGGTACAGCTCAATGACTTCCGTTTCAATAAGCACCGTTTAATGGAGACGGACGTCACGAGACATTGTTTGATGGAGAAAAACCTCACTAGACACTGTTTGATGGAGAAGGACCTGGCCAGACACCGTTTGGTGGAGACGGATCTCATAAGGCACCCTTTTATGGATACAAACCTCACTAGGCACCATTTGATGGAGACGGACCTCACTAAGAGCCGTGTGATGGAGACTGACCTCACTAGGCACTTTGATGGAAATGGACATCACTAGGCACCGTTTGGTGGAGACGGACATCACCAGGCACGATTTGATGGAGACGGACCTCACTAAGGGCCGTGTGATGGAGACTGACCTCACTAGGGCCTTTGATGGAGATGGACATCACTAGGCACTGTTTGGTGGAGACGGACATCACTAAGCACCATTTGATGGAGACGGACCTCACTAAGGGCCGTGTGATGGAGACTGACCTCACTAGGCACTTTGATGGAGACGGACATCACTAGGCACCGTTTGGTGGAGACGGACATCACCAGGCACCGTTTGGTGAAGACGGACATCACCAGGCATCATTTGGTGGAGATGGACCTCACTAGGCACCGTTTTGTGGAGACGGACCTCACTAGGCACCGTTTGGTGGAGACGGGCATCACCAGGCACCGTTTGGTGAAGACGGACATCACCAGGCATCGTTTGGTGGAGACGGACATCACTAGGCACCGTTTGGTGGAGACGGACATCACTAGGCACCGTTTGGTGGAGACGGACATCACTAGGCACCGTTTGGTGGAAACGGACATCATGAGGCACTGTTTGATGGAGACGGACATCACTAGGCACCGTTTGGTGGAAACGGCCATCATGAGGCACTGTTTGATGGAGACGGACATCACTAGGCACCGTTTGGTGGAGACGGACATCACTAGGCATCGTTTGGTGGAGAGGGACATCACTAGGCACCGTTTGGTGGAGACGGACATCACTAGGCACCGTTTGGTGGAGACAGACATCACTAGGCACTGTTTGGTGGAGACGGACATCACGAGGCACCGTTTGGTGGAGACGGACATCACGATGCACCCTTTGTTGGAGACTGACCTCGCGAGGCACTGTTTGGTGGAGACGGACATCACTAGGCACCGTTTGGTGGAGACGGACCTCACTCGGCACCGTTTTGTGGAGACGGACATCACCAGACACCGTTTGGTGGAGATGGACATCATCAGGCACTGTTTGGTGGAGACGGGCATCAACAGACACCGTTTGGTGGAGACGGACATCACTCGGCACCGTTTGGTGGAGACGGACATCACTCGGCACCGTTTGGTGGAATCGGACATCAAGAGGCACCGTTTGATGGAGACGGACATCATGAGGCACTGTTTGATGGAGACGGACATCACTAGGCACCGTTTGGTGGAGACGGACATCACTAGGCACCATTTGATGGAGACGGACCTCACTAAGGGCCGTGTGATGGAGACTGACCTCACTAGGCACTTTGATGGAGACGGACATCACTAGGCACCGTTTGGTGGAGACGTACATCACTAGGCACCGTTTGGTGGAGACGGACATCACAAGGCACCTTTTGGTGGAGACAGACCTCGCTTGGCACTGTTTGGTGGAGAAAAACCTCCCTCGGCACTGTTTGGTGGAGATGGACCTCACTAGGCACCGTTTGGTGGAGACGGACCTCACTCGGCACCGTTTGGTGGAGACGGACATCACCAGGCATCGTTTGGTGGAGACGGACATCACTCGGCACTGTTTGGTGGAGACGGACATCACCAGGCACCGTTTGGTGGAGATGGACATCACCAGGCACCGTTTGGTGGAGATGGACATCACCAGGCACCGTTTGGTGGAGACGGACATCAACAGACACCGTTTGGTGGAGACGGACATCACTAGGCACCGTTTGATGTCGTCACATGGAGCAGGAATGATTGCATCGGTATCACGAATTGCTAGCGCCGAACGGCGATTAGCCGCCATGATGCTGCATTCTCATTGCAGAACTATCGGGCGTCCACCATTCAAAATGCTCAATCAGCCAAAGTCATGACCACGCCCGGTCTCCCAGTGGAATGCGCCTCGGATTTGGCATGGGACATTCGTCTCGCCGGAGGTGCAACCAAAGCATAATGTGCTTTATCTCCACACAAGTACCACTTGCATCTCAGATGTGCAGATGGGAGGGATTTTGTGCATACATTTGATCACGAGGATGAACCCGAGTGCGTTGGGACATCTCCTCCATCAAGGATTCTCTGTCGATGATTTTTAAAAAACCAACACATTGGAATTTCCATATCTAATCATAATCAGTGTGTTGGCAATTCATATAATTAACAATACTTTTGATACTTAATACTTTTAATACCAAGAATAGCTGATAAAAGAGATGTGCCAACACACCCCGGTTTCCCCGACATCAAACACCAATAGGGAACGTTACCTGTACATAAAGGCCCATATGGTTGAGCTCTAATTTATCAATCCCTGTGTACCTGGATTTCAAAATGAACCTTTTTGTATGAAATCATCCTGGGCTGAAAACTTTTTCCAACATGAAATCACCTAAAATATTGAATTGAGTATCCAGCAGAGTGGAATGAATTACAGAATTAATTTTCTATAACCTCGAGGACATACCCGAATTATATTGACACAGCATTGCTGAAGAGGTTTGTAAAGTCAACTCTTATTTTGTTGTACACGCTCCTTTCCTATGACATCTCCAGGCACTGCATAACATCATTGCCGGGCACTGAAGGGGGCTCGGCAATGACGCACGCTGAAAGGGAGTACTCAGTTTTCACTCTGGTTGTTACTTGCAAAATCGAAGATTTTTCAAGTATATTGGATCTGTCTGTGGTTCTGTCTGTCTGTCTGTTTGTTACTTGCCGGAAGAGATTCCGGCAAGTATGTTCATCGGTTGATTACTTGCCGGAAAAGATTCCGGCCACTTGTTGGAGACCTCACTAAGGATTGTTGATTGTTGATCACTAAGGATTTTCCTCACTAAGGAAAAGATTCCGGCAAGTATGTTGATCTGTTCGTTTGTTACTTGCCGGAAAAGATTCCGGCAAGTATGTTGATCTGTTCGTTTGTTACTTGCCGGAAAAGATTCCGGCAAGTATGTTGATCTGTTCGTTTGTCTGTTTGTCTGTCTGTCTGTTTGTCTGTCTGTCTGTTTGCAGCACTGCGTCTACACCGTTGCACGGAGAATCGCCAAACTTTGCACACATATTGGTCTTGCCCTGGAATAGACTGTGCCCAATTGATGACGTCATCGGTGTCGTGGTTCGGCCGCCATCTTGGAAAAACCGAAAAAATTTGCACCGCTATATCTCTGAAAGTACTGAACAGAAAAAATTGAGACATGGCTCATTGTGAAGAACTCTCCATGGGGAATAAAATGTGTTAATGATGACGTCATCAGTCACGTGGTCGGCCGCCATCTTGGAAAAACGGCAAAGATTTGCACCACTATATCTCCAAAAGTGCTGAACAGAAAAAATTGAGACATGGCTCATTGTAAAGAACTCTCCATGGGGAATAAAATATGTTAATGATGACGTCATATGTCACGTGGTCGGCCGCCATCTTGGAAAAACGGAAAAACTTTGCTCCACGATATCTCCAAAAGTGCTGAACAGAAAAAATTGAGACATGGCTCATTGTAAAGAACTCTCCATGGGGAGTAAAACATGTTAATGATGACGTCATCAGTCACATGGTCGGCCGCCATCTTGGAAAAACGGCAAAACTGTTCACCACTATATCTCCAAAAGTGCTGAACAGAAAAAATTGAGACATGGCTCATTGTAAAGAACTCTCCATGGGGAATAAAATATGTTAATGATGACGTCATATATCACGTGGTCGGCCGCCATCTTGGAAAAACGGCAAAAATTTGCACCACTATATCTCCAAAAGTGCTGAACAGAAAAAATTGAGACATGGCTCATTGTAAAGAACTCTCCATGGGGAATAAAATATGTTAATGATGACGTCATCGGTCACGTGGTTCGGCCGCCATCTTTGAAAAACTTTGCACCTCGATATCTCCGGAAGTGCTGAATAGAAAAAATTGAGACATGGCTCATTGGAAAGAACTCTCCATGGCGAATAAAATATGTTAATGATGACGTCATCGGTCACGTGTTTCGGCCGCCATCTTGGAAAAACCGAAAAACGTTGCACCTCCATATCTCCGGAAGTGCTGAATAGAAAAAATTGAGACATGGCTCATTGGAAAGAACTCTCCATGGGGAATAAAATATGTTAATGATGATGTCATCAGTCACGTGCTTCGGCCGCCATTTTGGAAAAACTGCAAAACGTTGCACCACCATATCTCCAAAAGTGCTGAATAGAAAAAATTGAGACATGGCTCATTGTAAAGAACTCTCCATGGGGAATAAAATATGTTATTGATGACGTCATCGTTCACGTGTTTTGACCGCCATATTTGTCCAAAATGGCCGATAAAAAAGTACATTCCGGCAAGTCCTCGGTCTCTGACCGATTTTCTGTTTGTCTGTCTGTTTGCAGCACTGCGTCTACACCGTTGCACGTAGAATCGCCAAACTTTGCACACATATTGGTCTTGCCCTGGAATAGACTGTGCCCAATTGATGACGTCATCGGTGACGTGGTTCGGCCGCCATCTTGGAAAAACCGAAAAGCTTTGCACCTCTATATCTCCGAAAGTACTGAACAGAAAAAATTGAGACATGGCTCATTGTAAAGAACTCTCCATGGGGAATAAAATATGTAAATGATGACGTCATCAGTCACGTGGTTCAGTCGCCATCTTGGAAAAACGGCAAAACGTTGCGCCACTATATCTCCAAAAGTGCTGAACAGAAAAAATTGAGACATGGCTCATTGTAAAGAACTCTCGATGGGGAATAAAATATGTTAATGATGACATCATCAGTCACGTGGTCGGCCGCCATCTTGGAAAAACGGCAAAACTTTGCACCACGAAATCTCCAAAAGTGCTGATCAGAAAAAATTGAGACATGGCTCATTGTAAAGAACTCTCCATGGGGAATAAAATTTGTTAATGATGACGTCATATGTCAGGTGGTTCGGCCGCCATCTTGGAAAAACCGAAAAATTTTGCACCTCCATATCTCTGAATGTGCTGAATAGAAAAAATTGAGACATGGCTCATTGTAAAGAACTCTCCATGGGGAATAAAATATGTTAATGATGATGCCATCGGTCACGTGGTCGGCCGCCATCTTGGAAAAACGGCAAAACTTTGCACCACTATATCTCCAAAAGTGCTGAACAGAAAAAATTGAGACATGGCTCATTGTAAAGAACTCTCCATGGGGAATAAAATATGTTAATGATGACGTCACCAGTCACGTGGTTCGGCCGCCATCTTGGAAAAACCGAAAAACTTTGCACCTCCATATCTCCGAAAGTACTGAATAGAAAAAATTGAGACATGGCTCATTGTAAAGAACTCTCCATGGGGAATAAAATATGTTAATGATGATATCATCGGTCACGTGGTCGACCGCCATCTTGGAAAAACCGAAAAACTTAGCACCTCTATGTGTCCAAAAGTGCTGAATAGAAAAAATTGAGACATGGCTCATTGTAAAGAATCCTCCATGGGGAATAAAATATGTTAATGATGACGTCATCGGTCACGTGGTTCAGCCGCCATCTTGGAAAAACCAAAAAACCTTGCACCTCGATATCTCCAAAAGTGCTGAATAGAAAAAATTGAGACATGGCTCATTGTAAAGAACTCTCCATGGGGAATAAAATATGTTAATGATGACGTCATAGGTGCCTCCCTTATGACGTCATAATTACATTTAACTCTGTCTGCAATATAACAGATGTTCTCAGCTTCATCAGTCGTAATTTCTTTGTAATCGTTGATCCAAACACCACTCATTTTGGTATTTAACTAAAAACAAGTCACATCCAGGAATCAAGATCGACCTGACAAAGAACAATACTAGAGATACTTTCTGACCAGTTTCAGCCATTCTAGAATGTCATTGAACTTTCAACTGAGTCGATTGAATGTTATGAAGGCTGTGTCCACTAGCACTGAGGAGAAAATCAAAGGTTGTGAAGAGTAAGATCACACAAGTGCATTATATGCAAGATGAGATACTATCTTTAATACAGATGCTCAGAACACATGTGCACAACATACTACTCTGTACCAGAGATGTGAAATGTGATATTGAGTGTATGTCAAAACCATATTCTGATTCCCACCGAACTAAAATCACCATGCTGGACGTGTAAAATGTAAATCACATGATGTAAAATCACAAATGATGTAAAATCACACTCATTTTCAGGTATTTTAACAAAGGGTAGTCAACATTGTACAACACTAATCAAGTCACATACAGTATAGTATCACACCAGAGGTCATTGGTGTTCCAAGATTCAGATGACGAGATCATTCACTGGTCATGATTGACACCATTGGGTTTAGCAGTTCTAGAGAATTTGATATAGCTTCTGATGAAGAAGTGTATCCAATTTGAAGTGTTGCTGTTCATGTATTTTGAACTCATCTTTCCAGAGACAACCATTCAACCTTTATTGGATCACATACAGATTGATAGACTTGTGACTGTCTCACTGGAGGAAGTTCACATGTATCAATATTTAATTACTGATGTTAATTACAATCAGGTAAATATTTGATAATGTAGCTCTGTCTGGGCTAAGATATGTAATGTACTGTTTGAAATCATAGTATGCTGTCATATATGTCATGCTTGCGGAGAATATCTGCTATAACAACTTACAACGACATCAATTATGTCTCATGAACCATTCATGTACAGTCTGTGGTGACAAAAGTCATGTCATGATCAGAATAGTACGTATCATGCACGTCCATGTGAACTTGTTCCGGTTCATTTTTATTGAAATATATGTGATCTATCATTGTACCTCTATCTGTTGTTGCCTGGTTAATACATTGTTTGAATCCATAGCGTTGCATGAGCTTTGTCAACTCTGTTTGTCTTTCGTTTGTCAAATCATCATTGAAGTCACCAAGTATGATTGTTGGCACATGTAACGGCATCAAATCAAGAAGTCTACTTAGTTGTAGCAAGAAGGTTTTCATTGGGAATGATGGTTTCCTATAAACTACAGCAACAACAAAACGTGATTTCTGCGTTTCTAAAACTATCGCTTTTGACTCCAATCCTTTCACAGATATCAGTTCTAGTTCTTTAGGTTGCAGATCAGTCAGTGCACATATCATCACTCCGTGCAAATTACCATGATCATGCATGCTTGGAATATTTTGTCTGAAAACTGTATATCCATATTTCTCAGCAAATTCATCAACATTATGATCATCTGTCAGATAGGTTTCAGTGAAACACATAACATCTGTTTCAGCTAAAATTTGATTTTCTCTATGACTCATCAGGTCTGCTAATTTCTCTAGGAAATAATGGATATTTAAGTGACCCACTGTTATCCAGTCAGGTTTGTGCAAGGTCAAAAGATTTAACTCTTCCATTGACAATGTATTAACACGCATTTCATTAATTTCATGTTCCAATTTATCATTAGCTTTTATTCCAGCTGAATCAAAGTCAAGTATATGCAAACCAAGCAGAGTCTTCACTCGACTGAATGCCACATATGCTTGTCCTTTTCCAAATCGTTTTGCACCCTTCATGCTGACAACAATTTCATCCACTGTGAGACCCTGACACTTATGAATTGTTACTGCCCAAGCCAGTGTAAGCGGGAATTGTCTTCTGGAGATTTGCGCTGCCTTCCTGTTTCCTTTTTCAAATTTCCCTTCGTGTCTTTTGATTGGAACTGCATTGGGATATCGGTCTTTCCACTGACTTCCAGAAATAGCACTTGTACCTACATTTTCGTTGTCAAATTTCACCAGAACTATAGCAACTCCTTTGTTTGTATTTTCTATGATACTTTCAACAGTTCCAATTACACCATTAACAAGTCCATCTCCAGTATCCACATTATATGTGAGCATCACTCGTGCACCAATTGCCAAAATGAGAGTCGTATGAAGACCAGCAGTTTCAGAACGTTTCTGTGAAGTTGGTATTCTTTCCAAATTTAGTTGTCCTGTGCTGTCCGTTTTGTCATCTGATGCATGAATGTAAATACGCTGTTTAGGACTTGGTGCAAGTTTCTCCAATTTTGCCATATTCCTGTCATCAACATCACAGTTGAATGCAAATACGTGGAGTACATCGTGTGGGTAATTTGGATCATCTAAACTGATTTCTCTAGATTTCAATACATCCAGATCTCTATTTGTACATTTCCCAACTCTAACACGGCAAAGCAATTCTGCAAATGCACAGTCATCTTTCTGACGCATAACTTCATCCAACTCATGTATTTTGAACTCTTCTTTCCAGAGACAACCATTCAACCTTTCGACTGGATCACGTACAGGTTGATATATTTGTGACTGTCTCACTGGAGGAAGTTGATACAAATCTCCAACTGCAAGAATACACACATTACCAAAATATATTGAATCTCCAGTAACTCCTTTAATTTCCTCTAGACGCTTGTGGATGTTCAACAACATATCTGATCCAACCATGGAAATTTCATCAATGATAACCAAGTGCAGATGTTCCAGCTTGGATCGTAGAGAATTCAGTTTCTCAAATGACAGATGGTCACCTTCTTTCCCATACTTAGTTGTTCGGAGAAGCAGCGCTGAGTGAACGGTCATTCCTCCAATATTAAATGCAGCAACTCCTGTAGGAGCAGTCAACAACACCGTGACATCTGTTGGTTTTATCCCACCTGACAGTGCTAACAACTTTCTAGTGTCTGAATGTATCAGTTTTATCACATGACTTTTTCCAACACCACCAGGACCACTCAAGAAAAGTCTGTATGGTTTTACAGTTTTACCCTGTTTCATTGCTATTACTGCAGCTTTGCACCACTGTCTGTGATAAAAAACGATCTCTGACTGTTTCACATTGAGTCTACGAATCATTTTTCGATATTCTGAGGGTGACATAAGCTCTCGGTCAGCTTCAGCTTGATAACGTGCTACAAGTTCTGATGTCTGGATACATTTTGGCGATTCAATCATGTTGGCATTTGCATCAAGATCTTCCTGGTCAATATCCCTCTCCACATCAATGTCTTCATTTATATCTTGCAAATTGTTATGCTCAGCACCGGGTGCAATGTTTGCCCATGCGTGTTCTGGTGGTCCATATTCTGCATGATCATGCATAGCTTGATCGATTAGTTCCAAATTTTGTGTGAATTTTGCCTCATTTTCACATATGGCATCGGCAATGGCAAAATAATGAGAAGCATAATCAGGAAAGCCTGCAGTCAGATCAACATCCTCATTTCTCCATGGTAAATATAGCATCAGTTTTGCTCGATAGAAGTTACTGGAGTCTTTTTCAAAACTAAACTTTCTAAATCGAATTACTGCTTCACATCGACGTTTATGCATTGTTCCTTTGCCATCTTTCAACTTGATGTACTTCGGGAGTCTATCTCTGTCAGCTAATCCTGCCTGTTCTTGATCCATTTCTAATACCACAGGAACACTGTCATCTATCTCTTCACCTCTGTCACAATGACTAACCGTATAATTGGCAGCAAAATCAGCAAGGCACAGGTTTTCCAATATGTTAGGTCTTGAAGCATATCTTATGATGATGTTACTTTGGAATATATCCTCATCTCCATCATCCAGATCATCAAGCTCTTTTTGTGGTTTCAGCACAGCTGATCGTTCTGTTTTTGCATCAGTATTGACAAACAACACCTGTCTACTGAATTTCTTCATTGGCATTGACAAAATTCGATACACAGCTTCTTGTGCACTTACTTCACGATGGTTCAAGAATACTGATCCCACACGTCTCAACATTGTTTTGATGTCCTGATCTTTGTATTCTTTGCACACTTGTTTCAATAGCTCTCCTATACCTTTTTCATTCTTGGTCATGTAAGCAGCTACATACATAACACATGCATATGCATCAACAATGAACTGGATATCAATGTTTGCTTGCCATGCTTTCAATACAGTAGGATTGTATGGATTAATATTAACTTCAGAAGGGTTTCTCCTCAGCAGTATATGTTTGCCTTTCTCAGAAACTGGCAACGCATTTGCATAAAGTTCTTCTGGTACATTCGCCATATCCAACAGTTTTGTCATACTAACATTCTTTGGGGTACTTTCATCGGACAATACCTCTTTCACTTTGCTGAGAACACACTTGGCACTTTCCTTGACCAGTTTTGAATTTTGTTCATCTGGTTCTCTGGCAATGATAGTTCTTGAACTCGGTGGTTTTGGGTATTTGAATCGACAACAACCCTTTTTTCTACAGTAAGACGAGTGACTATGGACTTGCAACCTTTCAACTAATGTGTGTAGCACAGGATCATCATCTGGCAGAGCACAAGATACATGTTTGTCCATGAAAGATGCAACAGCTTCATCAGATGCAACATCTAATTTTGGTGCATTTTTTACCCAAAGTAATGTGTGAGCATGAGGAGATCCACGAGCTTGAAATTCTATACGGATTACATAGTCAACAATCTCACCTAGTGGATGAGCATTCGATTTCAGTACATCTCTGAACAAAAGCTCTAATCTGTATTGAAACTGGCGTGCAGCAGTGACAGGGTTTGATCTCAACCACATTGATCTATCTGCAAATGACATAATTTTCACATCATCGTCACTCAGTATTGTACCATACTGTCGAGCTATTGGTTGAATTACATCAGGCCATTGCATGTCGGCAGCAGATACTGTGAAAAACCATGTAGGATTACCTACTTGTCGAACCATGGCGAGTACATCATAAAATACAGTTTGAAAGTAGGCCTGTGTCCCTCTAACATTCTTCAGGATTCTATATGCATGGTCAGATTGTATAAGTCTACTCATGTGTTCAACACTTTTCACCATACCAGCTGTGAGTCTTTTGCCACGAAAGTGTTTGCCACTAGCTCTACGAAACATGAAGTGATTGATATCACTCTGAACTTGTTTGCTTTCAGTAGCATATTGTGCACTAAGGAGATATTCAATTGATTTCGCAAATCGTCCATCTACATCAAGTAGTCGTTGGTTGAAGTATTTTCGTGGAGTTAAATGAATTGGTCGATCAGTTGTCAGTGCATTTGATCCATCTGGATATTTATCTGGATGTGACAATTCCTCAAAATTAGGATCACTCAGAAGTGGCATTGGCTTCTCGTTATCTCCTGGTGCAACACTTATCAATTTGTTTACTAATTCTGGATTTTCATTCATCATGCTGGTTTCATATGGCAAGCCGCAAACTTTAGAAGCTTCTTCAAAAGCATGCTCATCTTCAGCAACTAGTTCCTCATCAGAGTCATCACTTTCTGTGTTTTCCTTAGTCACAGTTGTCTTTCCATCACACGTTTCAGTCTCCAAAGATGATGCCACTCTACTCGTGTCAGACATATTAACATGTTTTTCAAGCACTTCGTCATTTGACAAGGATACACTTGTACCATCGCATACAGAGTATGGCTCAAACACAACATAGTGAGATTGACCAATCAATCCAACATGAAATTCCTTATCACTGTGATATCTGGAACATACAGTGTGCATGGTAGAGCTTGACGTTGCATGAACATAAACAGTGAATGAAAACATATCTGCCAGTGCCTGTAGTGTTACGTGGTCTCCCCATTGATTTCCATATTGAACTTCATCAATGTACCTTATCCATTGCAACTCTCTTTGTGTTTCGATATCCTGTATTTCCCTGATAGCTCTATCATGTTCCGTTGGTTGCTCAGTATCAGCATTAGACAAATTTTCTGTTGCTATCCTGGCTGATATAAAGTCACGATAATTCTCAGCATTTGTGCTCATGAAATCAGCAACTTGTTCACGCAACAAAGCTGGGTTACATGTAGTCACTCCTAGCCTGTCAAGGTGGTAACAAACAGAATAGAACATACAATTGCCATCACGTGGAACGTCAACAATATTCATCCTGTTTTTCCTAGCTAAGACATTCAACTTTGCATAGTCTGTCTGACAATGTTGTGGCAGATCTGACATTGATACATCAATCACAAATGTTGGTTGCTTTTCTTCTGAACAGCCCTGTGCTACACTTTCTGAACTATGGTCAGTAGAGCCAGGTGTTGATTGTGTTTCACACGAACTTTGTTTTCGTTTCTTCAAGCTAGGATCATCACAGCTAATTGCTTGCCAAAGCTCAACGTCATCATGTGCAGCATCACAGGCCCAGTTTTCATTGATTTCAATATTTGTGTAATGAGGGTTGTCTAACTTTAACCTGCGCAAAGCATTCAAAACTCTATCAGCATGTACATAATCATACATATAATGAGAGGAATGTTTCAGACTCCGTTTCAACTTCATGGGCACTATCTGTGATTCAGATGGCAATCGTGGGAACAGTTTACAAACAGCATCTAACTTTGATGGCACGTTAACTGCAGGACCATGTATACCATGTTGTTTTCCTCTTGGTAAACCAACCATTTTCATGAATGGGATTCTTTGCGATATCAATCTTAGTTCCAGCGCATTTAGGTCTTTCAGTTCACGTGGCTGTTGTTGTAGCGACAAGTTATTAGCCTTTGATTGTGCAGGCATTTTTCCTGTCTTCAGAGTCAAATCACATGTTCTACATATCCACTCTTGGCCATCATGCGACTTTAATCTATATGAAAGTACATCATTGAGCAAACTGCTGGAACACTTCTTGTATCTATCTTCATTCAAGTGTATAACTGTCATTCTGTACATTAAACGGTGACATGAACAACATATATAATTTGCAGAATCCTTAACATTTTTCAAAAACTCTGAAATCACTGTTTCATTTTCTGGGATTATGTTAATCTTCACTTCTCTAATGATTCTCATTGATTTTTTCACATTTTCCTGTCTCTGTTTTCTATTCTCTGGTGTTTCGTTTTCCCTTGATTCTGTATGTTTCTCTTGATCTGTGTTCTGCCTCAGGTTTCTCTTCTCTGGTGTTTCATTCTCACGAATGTGTTGCATTGAACTTTTCACTGTTCTCTGTCTTTTAACTCTCTTCTCTGTTGTTTCGTTTTCCCTTGATTCTGTATGTTTCTCTTGATCTGTGTTCTGCCTCAGTTTTCTCTTCTCTGTTGTTTCGTTTTCCCTTGATTCTGTATGTTTCTCTTGATCTGTGTTCTGCCTCAGTTTTGTCTTTTCTGTTGTTTCGTTTTCCCTTGATTCTGTATGTTTCTCTTGATCTGTGTTCTGCCTCAGTTTTCTCTTCTCTGGTGTTTCATTCTCACGAATGTGTTGCATTGAACTTTTCACTGTTCTCTGTCTTTTAACTCTCTTCTCTGTTGTTTCATTTTCCCTTGATTCTGTATGTTTCTCTTGATCTGTGTTCTGCCTCAGTTTTCTCTTCTCTGTTGTTTCGTTTTCCCTTGATTCTGTGTGTTTCTCTTGATCTGTGTTCTGCCTCAGTTTTCTCTTCTCTGTTGTTTCGTTTTCCCTTGATTCTGTGTGTTTCTCTTGATCTGTGTTCTGCCTCAGTTTTCTCTTCTCTGGTGTTTCATTCTCACGCGATTTTCTCATTCTTAACTTAGACTCTTCTCTTCTTTGAGCAGTGCTTTTGCCTTTTGGTTTACCCATGATAAACTTCCGAATTTACAAAAAAATTGGAAGATATTTATATCGATGTGTGCTTAAAATGTAATTTGTGCAGTAAATCAACAAAATCAGACTTTATTTAAAGTCGGTTTTTTTCGTAACTTTTCGTTTTTCTTTAAACCTTTTGTTTAGGACAAAGATGATGTGAAATTTGCTATGGATTTTGGTGACTTTTCTCTTTTTGATGAGGTGCGATGGAGTTTGATAATGGCAGGACCACGCGTGATAACGATATGAAGAATGATACCAGGAACAGCACCTGAAAAGAGAAAAAAAACACAAATAAGAATATTTGTAAGTTTATATTAATTTCTGAATTGGTATTTATTTTACGACGTTTGGACGAAGGCAATTCTACCCGTCATCTAACGCCCTTGCATCGGGTGACACAATTGTGAATTCAGAATTCAGTAAACATGGTTCAGTAGGGAAAACCTCAATTTTTCAACCAGGATGAAAAACAAAACTTGCTTCATGCCGGGCCTGGGTTTGAACACACGGCCCTCCAGTTAGTCTGCTGTATCCGGTTTATAGGAAAATCAGATATGATTTCTTTCATTGCCCTATACCACAAACATGTTATACCTAATAATGAAGCCTGCAGAAGTAATGGTAACTTCGCCCCCAAAACTGTCATTTTAGATCATATAAACCGCCCTAAAATTGGCCCTTTGGATCTGTACGAATGTGTAGCATTCGTACCATGTTCTGTCCCTTTGGATGATTCAACAGCACCCATACTGCTTGGGTACCTAGTAAGGTCCTAAACCTGCTACATGCAAGATTAGAAAAGATGATTTTCGAGAAATGATAGAGTTTGAAATTCCAATGATAAAGTCCAATTTGAAGTTTCAGAAAATTCAAAAGCAGACAAATTCCAAAAATTATCTACTACTTTGAGGGGAGGAGCCCATACAATCAGTGTAACAAGTATTGAAAGAATCCACAATGAGCTCTTTGAGAAGATACACTTTGAAAAAAGTTGATAAGACACCGGCAGACAGATGACAGACGATGCCGGACGAATGAGTATCGGAAAAGCTCTGCTGACTATCACCACAGCAGATCTAAAAACTCTCACCAAAGTCAGCAGGTGATGTCAAGCGTTCGGCAAACAACTGTTCGGCAAACAAGTACAAAACTGCACCTGCAAAGAAAAAGTGAATATTCTCATCACCAAAAAACAATATTTTCCATTAAGATCAACATTGAAACAATTGAACTAATCATTCGAGCAGTTCCAACCGCTTGAATATTATTTACACAACTGTATTTATTTGCAAATCGCAGATGTAACTTTTGAGATATCAATTAGCTATTTCATAGGTATATTTATACGACAGGGGAACTAAAAATATAACATACAAGCATAGACACATTCAAAGTACATCGCCCCCACTTCAAATAAATAAATATCCTCCAGCGCGGCATTGCCGGGGCACCTTCGGCCTTCGGCGCCCGGCAATACCGCCGTGCAGCTCATAGACACTGTATTGGGATATCATATCTGATCATATCGGATATCATATCATAGACATATATCAAGAAAGACAAAAACCTCTCCGACATCCCCCCCTCCCCCCTTCACATGCCCCCCCCCCCTTCACATGCCTCCCCCCCAAAGCCCTCTCCCTCCCACAGATCTCTCGATGTCTCCATGTCTCTCGGTCCCTGCTCTCAAATGTTGTGTTTGTGTCCTTCCCCCTCTCTCCCCATCTTGTCTACCACTCCCGATGTTATTTGTTTTATGTGTCTGTTTGTCTTTCTGTGTGATTAATGTTCGCTCTTTCACGAGCCTCGATCTTGTATACAAAAAAAAAAAAAAAAAAAAAAAAAGACAACATATCATAGACAACATATCATATCATAGACAACAGCGGGATATCATAGACAACATATCCTTTGGCGTCCGCTGATGCTGCACCGCGTGCATTGTGTACAAATGCACTTCTGAGGTAAATGTGCACAAATAATACTTCGGAGAGTGACATCGGCGGGCAATGAGATATCGTGTTATATATCGATTTTAGCCCGACAACTCAATGGTGAAAAATCACTTTAAAATTATCTGATCCGGATCCGGATTCGAAACGTCATCAAAATTGAATCACTTCTTTCTTGTCAGACACCCAACCAGTCCACCAAGTTTCGTCCAAATCTGTCCACAACATTTTGAGATATCCCGCTATGTATCGTTTTTGGCCCTATCTCCCAATGGTGAAGAATCACTTAAAAAATGATAGCAGCCGGGTCCGGATCTTCACCAAAATCGAATCATTTCGTCCTTGTCATATATGACATATGCTACCTCTCCGACAGATTCCGTCCAAATCCGCCCACAACTTTTTGAGATATCTTGTTCACAGACAAACAGACAAACAGACATGGGTAACACAGACACAGACACATAACACATCCTTCACCCACCTTCGATAGCAGGGGTAAATATGATTTATGGGTGAATATAATTTATGGGTAAATATGAATTATGAGTGAATGTTATGCCAGTAAATATGGGTAAATATGGCTAAATATTATGCAAGTGACCAAGCGGAGTGTGGGGGAGGGGGGGAGAGGGTGGAGGGGTTGTGGGGAGGGTGAGGGGAGATTTGTAATCGCATCTTTTTGAACTTCTGAATGAAGTGAATGTGTATAAAAAAAGCTTTTCTAAGGTGTATGTGTATATAAAATCTCAGTCTCACAATTTCCTCGCGTGCTTTAGTACGGAGCTCCACCAGGGTTAAGACCGAGTGTCTCAGTAACGTCCTTTCCGGCGTCACCATAGCTACGACTGGGTGGTGTCAGCAACGTCATTTCCGGCGTCACGGTCACGTGCACCAGCGTTTTGCCTCGTTCGGGGCGGGGTGTAATCGATTTGCGTTTCCATGTATAATGCCAGAGCCCGAGGCTGCGTTATCCAAAATATGATGAACGAGAACGGCACTTGGAACATCGCCCCCGCCAGGCTAAGCAGTTTATGTTTGTATGCACTGATAGACCAGATCTGGATTCGGACCTGAACCAAAATCGAATCGGCTTGTTCCTGTCACCGAACCAACTCATCCACCTAGTTTAGTCATAACTCATCCATTAATTTTTTAAATATCATGTTATATATCGCTTTTGGTTTGATCTCTCAATGGTGAAGAATCACTGAGGAAATTAAATAATTCTTGTAGCCGAATCCATGTCCACATCTTCACCAAAATCACATCGATTCTGCCTTGTCACACCCAACCTGTCCACCAAGTTTCGTCCGAAACTGTCCACAACTTTTTGAGATATCCTGCTGTGCATCGTTTTTGGCCCCATCTCCCAATGGTGCAGAATATTTTTTTTGCACCTCCATATCTCCGAAAGTGCTGAATAGAAAAAATTGAGACATGGCTCATTGTAAAGAACTCTCCATGTGGAATAAAATATGTTAATGATGACGTCATACGTCACGTGGTTCGGCCGCCATCTTGGAAAAACCGAAAAACTTTGCATCATCTATCTCCAAAAGTGCTGAACAGAAAAAAATTGCGACATGGCTCAATGTAAAGAACTCTCCATGTGGAATGAAATATGTTAATGATGACGTCATCGGTCACGTGGTTCGGCCGCCATCTTGGAAAAACCGAAAAACTTTGCACCTCCACATCTCCAAATGTCCTGAATAGAAAAAATTGAGACATGGCTCATTGTAAAGAACTCTCCATGGGGAATAAAATATGTTAATGATGACGTCATCGGTCACGTGGTTCAGCCGCCATATTTGTCCTAAATGGCCGATAAAAAAGTAAATTCCGGCAAGTCCTCGGTCTCTGACCGATTTTTCATCTGTCTGTCTGTTTGTCTGTTTGTCTGTCTGTCTGTCTGTTTGCAGCACTACGTCTACACCGTTGCACGGAGAATCGCCATACTTTGCACACATATTCGTCTTGCCCTGGAATAGACTGTGCCCAATTTATGACGTCATCGGTCACGTGGTTCGGCCGCCATCTTGGAAAAACCGAAAAACTTTGCACCTCCATATCTCCGAAAGTACTGAACAGAAAAAATTGAGACATGGCTCATTGTAAAGAACTCTCCATGGGGAATAAAATATGTTAATGATGACGTCATAGGTCACGTGGTTCGGCCGCCATCTTGGAAAAACGGCAAAACTTTGCACCTCCATATCTCTGAAAGTACTGAATAGAAAAAATTGAGACATGGCTCATTGTAAAGAACTCTCCATGGGGAATAAAATATGTTAATGATGACGTCATCAGTCACGTGGTCGGCCGCCATCTTGGAAAAACAGCAAAACTTTGCACCACGATATCTCCAAAAGTGCTGAACAGAAAAAATTGAGACATGGCTCATTGTAAAGAACTCTCCATGGGGAATAAAATATGTTAATGATGACATCATCAGTCACGTGCTTCGGCCGCCATCTTGGAAAAACCGAAAATTTTTGCACCTCCATATCTCAGAAAGTCCTGAACAGAAAAAATTGAGACATGGCTCATTGTAAAGAACTCTCCATGGGGAATAAAATATGTTAATGATGATGTCATCAGTCACGTGGTTCGGTCGCCATCTTGGAAAAACGGCAAAACGTTGCGCCACTATATCTCCAAAAGTGCTGAACAGAAAAAATTGAGACATGGCTCATTGTAAAGAACTCTCCATGGGGAATAAAATATGTTAATGATGACGTCATCAGTCGCGTGGTCGGCCGCCATCTTGGAAAAACCGAAAAACCTAGCACCTCCATATCTCCGAAAGTGCTGAATAGAAAAAATTGAGACATGGCTCATTGTCAAGAACTCTCCATGTGGAATAAAATATGTTAATGATGACGTCATCGGTCACGTGGTGTGGCCGCCATCTTGGAAAAACGGGAAAAAAAATCACCTCCATATCTCCGAAAGTGCTGAATAGAAAAAATTGAGACATGGCTCATTGGAAAGAACTCTCCAGGGGGAATAAAATATGTTAATGATGACGTCATCGGTCACGTGGTTCGGCCGCCATCTTGGAAAATCCGAAAAACGTTGCACCTCTATCTCCAAAAGTGCTGAACAGAAAAAATTGAGACATGGCTCATTGGAAAGAACTCTCCAGGGGGAATAAAATATGTTAATGATGATGTCATCGGTCAGGTGGTTCAGCCGCCATATTTGTCCTAAATGGCCGATAAAAAAGTAAATTCCGGCAAGTCCTCGGTCTCTGACCGATTTTTCATTTGTCTGTCTGTTTGTCTGTTTGTCTGTCTGTTTGTCTGTTTGCAGCACTGCGTCTACACCGTTGCACGGAGAATCGCCAAACTTTGCACACATATTGGTCTTGCCCTGGAATAGACTGTGCCCAATTGATGACGTCATCGGTGACGTGGTTCGGCCGCCATCTTGGAAAAACCGAAAAACTTTGCACTTCTATATCTCCGAAAGTACTGAACAGAAAAAATTGAGACATGGCTCATTGTAAAGAACTCTCCATGGGGAATAAAATATGTTAATGATGACATCATCAGTCACGTGGTCGGCCGCCATCTTGGAAAAACGGCAAAACTTTGCACCGCTATATCTCCAAAAGTGCTGAACAGAAAAAATTGAGACATGGCTCATTGTAAAGAACTCTCCATGGGGAATAAAATATGTTAATGATGACGTCATCAGTCACGTGGTCGGCCGCCATCTTGGAAA
Source organism: Myxine glutinosa (assembly GCF_964187855.1). NCBI lineage: Eukaryota > Metazoa > Chordata > Myxini > Myxiniformes > Myxinidae > Myxine > Myxine glutinosa. The sequence continues at coordinate 72,726,561 of NC_136274.1, read as the reverse complement.
AACGGAAAAACCTAGCACCTCCATATCTCCGAAAGTGCTGAATAGAAAAAATTGAGACATGGCTCATTGTAAAGAACTCCATGGGGAATAAAATATGTTAATGATGATGTCATCGGTCACGTGGTTCGGCCGCCATCTTGGAAAAACCGAAAAACTCTGCACCTCCACATCTCCAAAAGTCCTGAATGGAAAAAATTGAGACATGGCTCATTGTAAAGAACTCTCCATGGGGAATAAAATATGTTAATGATGACGTCATCGGTCACGTGGTTCGGCCGCCATATTTGTCCTAAATGGCCGATAAAAAAGTACATTCCGGCAAGTCCTCGGTCTCTGACCGATTTTTCATTTGTTTGTCTGTCTGTCTGTTTGCAGCACTGCGTCTACACCGTTGCACGTAGAATCGCCAAACTTTGCACACTTATTGGTCTTGCCCTGGAATAGACTGTGCCCAATTGATGACGTCATCGGTGACGTGGTTCGGCGGGTTTAGGTGGGGGTGCGGGGCCTGTCACGGAACGTCAAAACAAACGGCCTGCCGGGGCCGCCCAAAAGTCGGGCGTGAGGGGCGCGTCCACTAATGGAACGCCTCTCGCTTCCCAGATCGAGGGCCACGTGGTCAGGAGAACCTCGTCCCTTCTGGTTGCCCTGCCGTCCCGCCGTGGGCGCTGGCAGGGTGTACTTCAAACTAAGCTTAAGTGTCAAGTGTTAAGTTCCTCCTTGCCCTCGCAAGGGAAAGGCTAGGGTCAAGCTCTTCCAAATTTCCAAACACTAGAAATCGGACGTCTCAAATTAATTAACTAATTTGTTAATACATCTCAGTCGCCCGCGACCTCTCTAGCACGGGCGTCGAACCAGTTCATTTCCGGTGCGACCGGGCCGAGTATCGGCCCGGCCGTGGCCGAAGCCGTTGATTCCGCCGTAGCACGCTAACGCGTAGGCTCGCGCGTCCCTGGTCCGCCGGGGCTCCGCGGGTGTCCTACCATGCCTGGCGCCGCTATTCTCTCGATTTCCGGGAGTAGGTGCCGGTGCCCGGGGACGGATCTCGCTGTCTAAACATGGTAGCGCTAGGCCAGTGGGACCGCCGGGACCCACGTGCACTCACACGTTGATATGCACGTGGGCGGCAGTATCAGACCGGGGCGCCCAAATGCGCCACGCGCCCAAACGCTCCCCGGCTAAAGTTCATCCTGATGCGCCCACGTTGTGCGGACAAACCCCACCGAGTCGAGGGCCACGCGGTCAGGAGAACCTCGTCCCTTCTGGTCACACTGTGCCTATCGGCCGGCCTCGAAGACCGAAAAAGTGACTATGTCACATATTTGTCTTGCCCTGGAATAGACTGTGCCCAATTTTTAACTCTCTCAGCCCAAGGCCTCCATGATGACGTCATAATTTGATAATTCGACAAGTACAAAACTTCATCCAATCAACATGCAATTTCTTGAGCGACATGACGGCATAAACTGGTGAAGAAAAAAAATAATGATGACGTCATCGGGCACGTGGTTCGGCCGCCATCTTGGAAAAACGGGAAAAATTTGCACCTCTATATCTCTGAAAGTGCTGAATAGAAAAAATTGAGACATGGCTCATTGTAAAGAACGCACCATGGGGAATAAAATATATTAATGATGATGTCATAGGTGCCTCCATTATGACGTCATAATTCGACAAGTACAAAACGTCATCCGATCAAGACGAAATTTCTTGAGCATCATCAAGGAATAAATTAGTTTAGAAAACAAATAATGATGACGTCATCGGTCACGTGGTTCGGCCGCCATATTTGTCCAAAATGGCCGATAAAAAAGTGCATTCCGGCAAGTACTCGGTCTCTGACCGATTTTTCATCTGTTTGTCTGTTTGTTACTTGCAAAATCGACGATTTTTCAAGTATATTGGTCGGTTGTGTTTGTGGTTCTGTCTGTCTGTCTGTTTGTCTGTTTGTTTTACACCGGCCTACAGGTCACAATTTTCAACCGATCTTCACGAAACTTCACCAAATGGTAGAGTTGGTCAAAAGCAAGAAGCCTATTGTTTTTGGGGTCAATAGGTCAAAAGGTCAACATAGGCCAAAGGTCACCAACTTTGCTAAATTACTAAAATCCTCAATTTTCTTCCGATTGACTTGAAATTTGAAGAGGACTTGCATATCTGGTCCCTGAATTCAAACACCAAGTATTTTTGAGGTCAACATCGGCCAAATGGTCAACATAGGCCAAATTTCTAAAATCCTCAATTCTCATCCAATTGACTTGAAATTTGAAGAGGACTTGCATATCTGGTCACTGAATTCAACCACAAATTATATTTTAGGTGAACATAGGCCAAAAGGTCAACATAGGCCAAAAGGTCAACATAGGCCAAATTTCTAAAATCCTCAATTTTCATCCAATTGACTTGAAATTTGAAGAGGACTTGCATTTCTGGTCACTGAATTCAACCACCAAGTATATTTGAGGTCAACATAGGCCAAAAGGTCAACATGGGCCACATTTCTAAAATCCTCAATTTTCATCTGATTGATTTGAAATTTGAAGAGGACTTGCATATCTGATCACTGAATTCAACCACCTTCTATTTTTGAGGTCAACATAGGCCAAAAGGTCAACACAGGCCAAATTTCAAAAATCCTCAATTTCCATCCAATTGACTTGAAATTTGAAGACGACTTGCATATCTGGTCACTGAATTCAACCACCAAGTATACTTGAGGTCAACAGAGGCCAAAAGGTCAACATAGGCCAAATTTCTAAAATCCTCAATTTTCATCCAATTGACTTGAAATTTGAAGAGGACTTGCATATCTGGTCACTGAATTCAACCACAAATTATATTTTTGGTGAACATAGGCCAAAAGGTCAACATAGGCCAAATTTCTAAAATCCTCAATTTTCATCCAATTGACTTGAAATTTGAAGAGGACTTGCATATCTGGTCACTGAATTCAACCACCAAGTATACTTGAGGTCAACATAGGCCAAATTTCTAAAATCCTCAATTTTCATCCAATTGACTTGAAATTTGAAGAGGACTTACATATCTGGTCACTGAATTCAACCACGTATCATATTTTAGGTAAACACAGGCCAAAAGGTCAACATAGGCCAAATTTCTAAAAATCACCAATTTTCATTTGATTGACTTGAACTTCTAAGAGGATTTATATATATGGTCACTGGATTCAACCACCATCTATTTTTGAGGTCAACATAGGCCAAATTTTTAATATCCTCAATTTTGATCTGAATGACTTGAAAATTGAACAGCATTTGCACATTGTCACTAAATAGGGAAACTAACTATTTTTGAGGTCAAAAGGTCAAAAGTCAACTCAAGGTCAACCTTCCAAAATCATCATTTTTCATCTGAAAAATCGTCACTTTCATCCTGTTGACCAGAGCTTTGATCAAGATTGTAAATTTTGATCTTCATGAAATGGACATTTTGCTGTATCATTGGAAAACTTTTTGGGGGGGGGGGGGGCGGATTTTGCAAGTATTGTGCTCCGCATGACGTCTTCTTGTTTGTCTGTTTGTTTGTCACCGGCTTACAGGTTACAATTCTAAACCGATCGTCACGAAACTTCACCAAGTTGTGTAGGTCATCCCATTTGAGCCTATTGTTTTTGGGGTCAAAAGGTCAAAATGTCAAGATAGGCTAAAGGTCACCAACTTTGTCAAATTTCTAAAATCCTCAATTTTCATCTGATTGACTTGAAATTTGAAGAGGACTTGCATATCTGGTCACTGAATTCAACCACCAAGTATATTTGAGGTTAACATAGGTCAAAAGGTCAACATAGGCCAAATTACTAAAATCCTCAATTTTCATCCGATTGACTTGAAATTTGAAGAGAACTTGCATATCTGGTCACTGAATTCAACCACCAAGTATTATTGAGGTCAACATAGGCCAAAAGGTCAACATAGTCCAAAAGGTCAACATCGGCCAAAATGTCAACCACTTTTTTCCAATTTCTAAAATCCTCAATTTTCATCCAATTGACTTGAAATTTGAAGATGACTTGCATATCTGGTCACTGAATTCAACCACAAATTCTATTGTAGGTGAACATAGGCCAAAAGGTCAACATAGGCCGAATTTCTAAAATCACAAATTTTCATTTGATTGACTTGAAATCCTTAGAGGATTTACATATATGGTCACTGAATTCAACCACCAACTATTTTTGAGGTCAACATAGGCCAAGTTTTTTAAATCCCCAATTTTCATCCGATTGACTTCAAAATTGAACAGCAATTGCACATTGAGTCACTAAATAGGGAAACTAACTATTTTTGTGGTCAAAAGGTCAAAGGTCAACTCAAGGTCAACCTTACAAAATCATCATTTTTCATCTGAAAATTCTTCACATTTTTTCCTGTTGACTCGAGCTTTGATCAAGATTGTCAATTTTAATCTTGATGAAATAGACAATTTGCTGTATCAATGGAATTATTTATCTTGGGGGTGGGGGCGGATTTTGCAAGTATTGTGCTCCGCATGACGTCTTCTTGTTTGTTTGTTTGTTATACACCGCTCCTTTCCTATGACATCTCTAGGCGCTGCATAACGTCATTGACGGGCACCGGAGGGGGCTCGGCAATGACGCACGCTTAAAGGGAATACTCAGTTTTCACTCTGGTTGTTTTCTTGTTTGTTTGTCTGGGCGATATTTCAGCCATCCTTTGAGCTAGGAAGCTGAAATTTCGGCACAATAGTGAGCAAGTACTTTGTCAAAAACAATATTTTATGTTTTTTGATTAATCAATTAATTGATTAGTTATTTAATTATTAGCGATTAATTAAGTACTTATACATTTCCTTTCTCTTCTGGCCATGATCTCAGGCACCTTTTGAGTTAGGAAGCTGATATTTGGACATGACAATGACCAAGTGATTTGGCTGCAAAAGGATATTTTTGATTTACTGATTAATCAATTAATCGATTAATTATTTAATTATTCAATTAATGACTTAATTTTAAAAAATTTAAGTTACAGATTCGGATGAAATGGTGGTGGTTTATGTGTTCTGTTAGCCAATTGATTAATTATTTAATTATTTTACAATTATTATTTATTTATTTTCATTATTAATCATTTATTTATTTATTTCCTTTCTCTTCTGGGCAATATGTCAGGCACCTTTTGAGCTAGGAAGCTGATATTTGGACATCACAATGACCAAGTGATTTGGCTGTCAATGCTATTTTTGATTTACTGATTAATTAATTAATCAATTAATTATTTAATTATTCGTTTAATGACTAAAAAAATTTTTTTAAAGTTACAGATTCGGATGAAATGGTGGTGGTTTATGTGTTCTATCAGGCAATTAATTAATTCTTTAATTTTTTAACGATTATTATTTATTTATTTTCATTATTAATCATTTATTCATTTTCTTTCTCATCTGGCCAATATCTCAGGCACCGTTTGAGCTAGGAAGCTGATATTTGGACATGACAATGACCAAGTGATTTGGCTGCAAAAGGATATTTTTGATTTACCGATTAATCAATTAATCGATTAATTATTTAATTATTCAATTAATGACTTAATTTAAAAAAATTTAAGTTACAGATTCGGATGAAATGGTGGTGGTTTATGTGTTCTGTTAGCCAATTGATTAATTATTTAATTATTTTACAATTATTATTTATTTATTTTCATTATTAATCATTTATTTATTTATTTCCTTTCTCTTCTGGGCAATATGTCAGGCACCTTTTGAGCTAGGAAGCTGATATTTGGACATCACAATGACCAAGTGATTTGGCTGTCAAGGCTATTTTTGATTTACTGATTAATTAATTAATCAATTAATTATTTAATTATTCGTTTAATGACTAAATTTTTTTTTTTAAAGTTACAGATTCGGATGAAATGGTGGTGGTTTATGTGTTCTATCAGGCAATTAATTAATTCTTTAATTTTTTAACGATTATTATTTATTTATTTTCATTATTAATCATTTATTCATTTTCTTTCTCATCTGGCCAATATCTCAGGCACCGTTTGAGCTAGGAAGCTGATATTTGGACATGACAATGACCAAGTGATTTGTCTGTAAAGGGTATTTTTGATTTATTGATAAATCAATTAATCGATTAATTTTTTATTGATTAATAAAATAATTATTTAAATTTTTTTATTAATGACTTATTTAATTACATTTCTAAAAGTTACATCTTCGGATGAAGCACAAGTGGTTTAGTTATGCTAATAGCCAATTGATTAAGAAAATATTTTATGACAATCTTGTATTGATTTTAATTATGCAATTAATCAATCAAATATTGTGCACCTCTCCCTCCAAATACAATCTCTATGAGCTGCACAGCGGTATTGCCGGGCGCCAGAGGCGCCCCGCAAATGCTGCGCTGCAGGATATTTAATTATTTGGCATGGGGGCGGTGTACTTTGAATGTATCTATACTTGTTGTACACCGCTCCTTTCCTATGCCATCTCCAGGCGCTGTATAATGTCATTGCCGGGCACCGAAGGGGGCTCGGCAATGACGCACGCTGAAAGGGAGTACTCAGTTTTCACTCTGGTTGTTTGTTTGTTTGTTTTCTTTCTTGTTTGTTTGTTTGTCTGGGCGATATCTCAGCCATCCTTTGAGCTAGGAAGCTGAAATTTCGGCACAATAGTGAGCAAGTATTTGTCAAAAACTGCATTTTTTGGTTTTTTGATTAATCAATTGATTGATTAGTTATTTAATTATTAGCGATTAATTAAGTACTTATACATTTCCTTTCTCTTCTGGGAATTATCTCAGACACCTTTTGAGTTGGGAAGCTAATATTTGGGCATGCCAATGACCAAGTGATTTGGCTGCAAAGGCTATTTTTGATTTATTGATTAATCAATTAATCGATTAATGATTTAATTATTCGATTAATGACGAAAAAAATTTTTTTTCACTTACAGATTCGTATGAAATGGTAGTGGTTTATGTGTTGTATTAGGCAATTGATTAATTATTTAATTTTTCATGATTATTATTTATTTATTTTCATTATTAATCATTTCTTTATTTTCTTTCTCATGTGGGCAATATCTCAGGCACCTTTTGAGGTAGGAAGCTAATATTTGAACATGACAATGACCAAGTGGTGTGGCTATAAAGGATATTTTGGATTTATTGATTAATCAATTAATCAATTAATTATTTATTGATTAGTCAATTAATCGATTACTTATTTAGTTTTTGATTCATTATTTAATTCGTTTTCAAAAAGTTACAGATTCGGATGAAACACTGGTCGTTTCGGTATACTAATAGCCAATTGTTTAATAAATTAATTATTTTACGACTGTTATTTATTGATTTTAATTTCACAATTAATCAATCAATTATTGTACATCTCTCCCTCCCAATACCGTCTGAATGTGCTGCATGGCGGTATTGCCAGTCGCCTAAGGTGCCCTGGCAATGCCGGACTAGAAGATGTTATTTATTTATTTGGCATGGGGGTAGTGTACTTTTAATGTATCTGTTCTTGTTTTTGATTTATTGATTAATCAATTAATTGATTAACTATTTAATTATTCAATTAATGGCTTGATGAATTAATTTTTTTCAAGTTACAGATTCAGATGAAATGGTGGTGGTTTAGGTAATATATTAGCCAATTGATTAATTATTTAATTATTTTTGGACTATTACTTATTTATTTTCATTATTAATCATTTATTTATTTTCTTTCTCATCTGGGCAATATCTCAGGCACCTTTTGAGCTAGGAAGCTAATATTTTGACTCGACAGTGACCAAGTGATGTGGCTATAAAGGATATTTTGGATTTATTGATTAATCAACGAATCGATCAATTATTTATTGATTAGCCAATTCATTCTTTAATTTTTTCAATTAATGGCTTATTTCATTAATTTTCAAAAAGTTACAGCTTTGTATGAAGCACTGGTGGTTTGGGTATGCTATTAGCCAATTGATAAGAAAATATTTTATGATTACTATTTATTGATTTTAATTATGCAATTAATCAATCAATTATTGTACACCTCTCCCTCCCAAAACCGTCTCTATGAGCTGCATGGCGGTATTGCCGGGTGCCAAAGGTGGCGGTGTACAAGAGTATTTATTTGTTTGGCATGGGGGTGGTGTGCATTGAATGCATCTGCACTTGTCTTCTTTTGTTTTTTGCTTTGAATGGCAATGCTGACCCTCATATCTATTCTGATTTACGTTTCGCTGATATAGCAAAAAAGAAAAAGTATTAATGCTTCCTGAATGCTGAAAGAAGTACATAAATGATCAAAGCAACGACAAATTAAATGGACCAAGGAGGCTGAGGTTCAGTGGAAGTTGTGAAGATGAGCTTTGTTACAGATGGATTAATCTGTTGAACCTTTAAAAATGCTCACTATTCCATATCCCCAGTGAGCAATGCGGTAGACTCGTGACTTGGTCTTTTTCAGCCTCCAAGCTGCACACAATAGACACACACATATACACACATATACACACATATACACACACATACACACACATATACAAACAATCTACACACAATATACACACACATATACACACATATACACACATATACACACACATATACACACATATACACACACATATACAAACAATCTACACACAATATACACACACATACACACACAATATACACACACATATACACACATATACACACACAAGCACAGAAATGTCCATGGAAGAAAAATGGAAATTGCGAAGACATATTGATGTCTTTTCAGGGACACGTTCAAGTATTCCTTTGTTCTTTGAAGATGTAAATGTGTTAGAAAGCAAAAGAGGTCAAGGAGACGGAGGCGTCAAACTGATGCACCATGTGCAGGGTCGGAACGAGGCGTCGAACTGATGCACCATGTGCAGGCTGAGAATGTAGTACCAATGAGTGTGTAATTACTTTATTGGGCCCGGGCAGCCCGTGCTTGATAAACAGTCTCGCGGGGAGTGAGGGTGGGGGGGGGGAGGGAGGCGAGAGGGGAGGGGGAGGGGGACTCCGGGGACCTTCTTCACCCAGGTGACCTTTTCACTGTAGTCTTTGACAAAATATGAAATACACATGATCTATACCTAATGATGTTTCAATAAGCAGGTTTAAGTAGCCAGATGTTTGCCTTTTATAAACCCTTGCTATTCACGGACCATTTTCTTACAAATAAATCAATTGGACTGAATACCAAATATGGCTGACAGGTGTTTTATCGTCCAGGTTATATTCCCTGGTGTTGCATCAAGCATGAAATCTCGCCATGATATCGTCACAATGAGCAATCTTTGAATTATTTTAAGTCGATGACATCGTTGGCTGTGACAAGTGTTTTAACCTTGGACCATGACCCCATGATCCCCGATAAATGATCCTCTATAGGCTATAACTGATCCCCCATAAATGATCCCCTAAAACTGATCCCCTATAAATGATCCCTTTTAACTGCTCCTCTATAAATGATCCCCTATAACTGATGCCCTATAAATGATCCCGTGTAAATGATCCCTTATAACTCATCCCCTATAACTGATCCCCTACAACTGATCCTCCTTAACTGATCCCCTATAACTGATCCCCTATAACTGATCCCCTATAACTGATCCCCTATAACTGATCCCCTATAACTGATCCCCTATAAATGATCCCTTATAGCTGCTCCCTTATAACCAATCCTCTATAACCGATCTCCTATAACTGATCCACCATAAATTATCCCGGGTAAATGATCCCGGATGACTCATCCTCCATAACTGTTCCCCTATAACTGTTCCCCTATAACTGTTCCCCTATAACTGTTCCCCTATAACTGTTCCCCTATAACTGATCCCCTATAACTGTTCCCCTATAACTGTTCCCCTATAACTGATCCCCTATAACTGTTCCCCTATAACTGTTCCCCTATAACTATAACTGATCCCCTTTAACTGATACCCTATAAATGATCCCCTGTAAATGATCCCATATAACTGATCCCCTATAAATGATCCCCTAAAACTGTTCCCCTATAACTGATCCCCTTAACTGATCCCCTATAACTGATCTCCAATAACTGTTCCCCTATAACTATAACTGATCCCCTATAACTGTTCCCCTATAACTGTTGCTGATCCCCTTTAACTGATACCCTATAACTGATCCCCTATAACTGATCCCCTATAAATGATCCCCTATAAATGATCCCCTACAACTGTTCCCCTATAACTGATCCCCTTAACTGATCCCCTATAACTGATCCCCAATAACTGTTCCCCTATAACTATAACTGATCCCCAATGACAGATCCCCTATAAATGATCCCCTATAAATGATCCCCTACAACTGTTCCCCTATAACTGATCCCCTTAACTGATCCCCTATAACTGATCCCCAATAACTGTTCCCCTATAACTATAACTGATTCCCAATGACTGATCCCGTACCTGCACCCACATTCAACTTTCTCACTCTATTCACCAATCGTACCTTATACTGTCCTATACCTGTACTCACTTTCAACATTCTCATGCTATTCACCAATCGTACCTTATAATGTCCTATAGGCCTACCTGTACCCACCCTCAACATCCTCACTTTATTCACCAATCGTACCTCATATTATAATGTCCTATACCTGTATTCACCTAAAACATCCTCACTCTATTCACAAATCCGATGATGCATCAACACAAATCTTTTGGGTAAAGCAATCTTAAACCATGCACTGCAAATCACTCAAAGCTGTTCCAGTCGGATGATTATGGGATGGTGGGGTGGGGTGGGGTAGAGTGGAGAGGTGGGGAGGATGAGGGAAGAGGGTGGTGTGGTGGAGAGGATGAGGGAGGATGAGGGAGGAGGGTAATGTGGTGGAGAGGGGAGGGCGGAGTGGTGAGGAGGATGAGGGAGGAGGATGGTGTGGTGACGAGGGGAGGGTGGAGAGGGTGATGTTTTTGGGGGTGGAGAGGGGATGTTTTTGGGGGTGGAGAGGGGATGTTTTGGGGGTGGAGAAGAGGAGAGTGGAGAGGGTGATGTTTTGGGGTGGAGAAGAGGAGGGTGGAGAGGGGGATGTTTTGGGGGTGGAGAAGAGGAGGGTGGAGAGGGGGATGTTTTGGGGTGGAGAAGAGGAGGGTGGAGATGAGGATGTTTTGGGGTGGAGAAGAGGAGGGTGAAGAGGGGATGTTTTAGGGTGGAGAAGAGGAGGGTGGAGAGGAGGCTGTTTTGGGTTGGAGAGGAGGAGGGAGGATGGTGGGATGGAGAGGAGGAGGATAGCAGAATGGGCAGGAGGCAGCTGTGGCGGGGTGGTTGATGCATCATCGGGAGGCTGAGGACAGAGGATGGTGGGGAGAGGTGGAGGAGGGTGGCGATCTGGGGAGGATGAGGGAAGGTGTGGTGTGGCGAGGTGGGGAGGTGGACGGTGGTGTGGCGGAGAGGAGGAGGAGAAGGGCGGTGAGGTGGGGAGGATGCGGGGGGCGGTAGGGGTTGGGGGGCGTAAAGCTTGAAGAAAAGCAATTTACTTCGTTAAATGAGCTGTTTTCGCCTCAAATAGCCACAGATTGCTCCATTAGAGATTTCCCGTGCGGTCAGTCCCTCCAGGTCGGTGCGAGATTGTCACAAAGTTTCCACTTCTCAAGTGGGTAATGTGGAGCTCTGTGTCTGTTCGTCTCCAGGACGACCGGAGATCATGAAGCGGAGTCGGTTCCAATGTGTGACCAGCCGTGAGCCCTTCCGGCCGAGGGCAAATCTTTAGGCCTACCGATTAGCCCTTGCCCTCAGAGGAAAATGGCGGAATTTGTCAAAACAAAAGCCTCGCAGCATTAGCAACCGCGGTCCAAGGCGTACATCTTTATATATCTCCATCCAGCAGGTGCACTCGGCCCATTTACCACACATCTCCAACTTGTACCATGAAGCTGACGCCTCTCAAATCCACACATGTAGCGGCTGCCGCTGGGGTTACACAATCGCCTTGCACCTATCAAGGACGCGGAGCGATCACCAGGCCGGGCTCGTCCAGGACGCCCGGGCAGGCCCGCGCTCGACTTGCCAGGCCTCGGTCGGGACGCCCGGGCAGGCTCGCCCTCAACTTGCCAGGCCGCAGCCGGGACGCGGGGCCACGCCCCCTGGCGCCAGGCCTGGGCAAACCCCCTGGCGGAATAGATATATATTGCTGACCGTAAAACGTTTTTCCCAGAGTGCCTGAGTGTTTGATTCGAATAAAGCAGCTCAGATGAATTCAAGCTTTTTGTCGCGTCCATTCTTTCGATCGACGTGGGAGCCACAGCTCCTTCATTGGTGACCTACCGACATGGACACGGCAGTGACGCTTAAACTGCCTACCTTCTGGGAGGCTCACGCGGCTGTTTGGTTCGCTCAGGCGGACTCTCAGTTCGCCCTGCGAGGCATCACCGCGGACGACACCCGCTTCCACCATGTTGTGGCGGCGCTTGGTTCCGCCACCGCGGCCCGCGCCTTGAGCCTCCTCGAGCACCCGCCGGCTGCTGACAAATACGGCGCGATTAAGAAGCTTCTACTCGATGCTTTCGCCCTCCCAGCGGCGGAACGCGCACGGCGCCTGCTCGATTTGCCCGAGCTCGGCGACACGCGCCCTTCCGAGCGAATGGACTACATGCTTTCGCTGCTCGGCGAGCACTCTCCGGCATTCCTGTTCCGGGAGCTGTTCCTCCGTCAGCTGCCTAACCCGGTACGCCTCGCCCTGGCAAGCACGACGATCACAGATCCCCGGGCCCTTGCCAGAGAAGCCGACAAAATCTCCGCCGCGGGACAGCGCATCGCAGCGGCGACATGGGACCCGCCGCCGCCTGATGCACCATCCATGGCGCCCGAGCACCCGGCGCGTTCGACGGCCGAACTGCCGACGCAATTGGCGGCCGCTATACCGAGCCGACCACGTCCAGCACGACGTCCGAAGCCTCCACCCGACCAAGCGTGGTGTTCCTATCATGCCAGGTTCGGACAGAAGGCCCGGACATGCCGACCCCCGTGCACCTTCGGCGGGTCGGGAAACGGCCAGGCCGGCGTTCATTACCTGCCATGAGCGCCGGCCACAGTCACACGGGCAACTTACTGTTCATCACGGACAAAGCGTCCGGACGGCGCTTCCTGTGCGACACCGGCGCCCAACTGAGCGTCATGCCCGCCTCTGACCAGGACAGGCAATCCGCGGTTTGCGGCCCCTCCTTGGTTGCGGCCAACGGATCGACTATCCGCACCTTCGGCCCGCGCAACGTCACCCTCTGCTTCGGCGGCCAACGCTTTGCTTGGACGTTTGTAACCGCCAACGTGCCCATGGCTCTGCTAGGCGCCGACTTCCTCTGCGCACACGGACTGCTGGTGGACGTCCAACGGCGTCGTTTAATCAACGCTGAAACCTTCAGCTCCCTGGTATGCACATTAAGCAGCTCCGCGCCGACCGAGCTGGCATGCACCGTCCCGGCGGCGAACGAGTTTGCTCGCCTGCTCGCGGAGTTCCCGGCCCTCACGCGGCCGACGTTTTCGGCCGTCGCAGTACGGCATGGGATCGAGCACCACATACCAACCACGGGCCCGCCGGTCTACGCCAGGGCCCGCCGCCTCGACCCAGCCAAGCTTGCCGTTGCGAAGGCCGAATTCGACGCGTTGGAGCACCTCGGCATCGTGCGGCGCTCCGATAGCGCGTGGGCCTCGCCACTGCACATCGTGCCAAAGCCGGGGGGTGGATGGCGCCCGTGTGGCGACTACCGCCGTCTTAATGACGCTACAACACCCGACAGGTACCCGATCCCGCATATCCAAGACTTCTCCGCCCGTCTGGCGGGACGGGTCATTTTTTCGAAAATTGATCTCATACGGGGATATCACCAGGTACCTGTCAGGGCGGCCGACGTCCCTAAAACGGCAGTCATCACGCCGTTCGGCTTATTCGAGTTCTTGCGGATGCCGTTTGGTCTCAAGAACGCGGCTCAGGCGTTCCAGCGCTTGATGGACGGCGTGCTGCGTGACCTGCCGTTCCTTTTCGTTTACCTGGACGACATCCTCGTCGCCAGCACGTCCCGGGCCGAGCACCTCCTCCACCTCCGAACACTGTTCGGGCGCCTCAGCGAGCACGGCCTCATCGTCAACCCGGCCAAATGCCACTTCGGCACGACGGCCGTTGATTTTTTGGGCCACCACATCACCAAGAACGGGGCTGTGCCGCTGCCAACCAAGGTCGAGGCCATCACCACTTTCCCGCGTCCCCGCACCATAAAGGCCCTGCAGGAATTCCTGGGAATGGTGAATTTTTATCACCGCTTCGTGCCCCGCGCTGCTCAACTCATGCGGCCCCTCTACGAAGCCCTCCGGGGCAAGCCGGCCAAGCACGACATCGCCTGGTCCGCAGCAATGGATGCGGCCTTCCAAAGCTCAAAGCGGGCCCTCGCCGACGCAACACTGCTCGCTCACCCGGTGCTCAACGCTCCCATCGCCCTCACCACGGATGCCTCCGACTACGCGGTGGGCGCCGTACATGAGCAATGGGTGAACGGGGTTTGGCAGCCACTCGCTTTTTTCAGCCGGCAGCTCCGGCCGAACGAGCTCAAATACAGCACGTTTGACCGGGAGCTCCTCGGTCTACACCTGGCCGTCCGCCATTTCCGCCACCTCCTGGAGGGCCGACCTTTCACGGCGTTCGTCGACCACAAGCCGTTGGTTTACGCAATGGCCAAGGTCACGGAGCCATGGTCGGCCCGCCAACAGCGCCACCTCTCCGCCGTGTCGGAGTTTACCACGGACATCCGGCACGTCGCCGGCAAAAACAACGCCGTGGCCGACTGTCTTTCCCGGGCCAGCGCGAACGCGGTCCACCTGGGCGTGGATTTTGCGCTTATGGCGGCGGACCAAACCACCGACACCACGGTGCAAGCCCTCCGGGCGGCGGACACGGGCCTCCGCCTGGCCGACATCCCCTGCGCGGACACTGTCCTGCTCTGCGACGTCTCCCAAGGCCGGCCTCGCCCCATCGTGCCCGTCACCTGGCAACGCCGCATCTTCGCCTCCCTCCACGGCCTTTCCCACCCGGGCCGGAAAGCTTCCCAGAAGCTGGTGTCGGCGCGTTTCGTCTGGCACGGCCTTCGTCGGGACGTCCGCGATTGGACCAGCGCCTGCACCGCCTGCCAACGGGCCAAGGTCCACCGACACACCCAGGCCCCGCTGGCACCTTTCACCGTGCCCGAACGACGTTTCGACCACGTCAACGTGGATCTGGTGGGCCCCCTTCCCCCATCACGAGGGTTCACACACCTGCTCACCATGGTGGACAGGACCACCAGGTGGCCGGAGGCCGTTCCCCTCGTCTCCACCACCACCGCCGACGTGGCGCAGGCCTTCATCGCCACCTGGGTCGCCCGCTTCGGCGCACCGGCGGACATCTCGTCAGACCGCGGACCACAGTTCACCTCCGAGCTGTGGGGCGCGGTCGCCCGCAACCTGGGGGTCAAGCTCCACCGTACTACGGCCTACCACCCCCAAGCAAATGGGTTGTGCGAGCGATTCCACCGCTCCATGAAGGCCGCGCTCATGGCCGGCCTTCAAGACGGCGGTTGGGCCGACCGGCTGCCGTGGGTCCTTTTGGGCCTTCGCACGGCCCCCAAGGAGGACCTCCAGGCATCCACCGCCGAGCTGGTCTATGGCCAGGTGCTACGCGTCCCGGGCGAATTCGTGCCCGACGCTACCAGCCCCTGGTCCGCAGCTCGCCAGCGCTCGGACCTCCAGGAGGCCGCCCGACGGTTTGCCCCCGTGCCGACATCCCACCACGGTGACCCCCAGTCCTACGTCCCCCCAGCACTCCGCACCGCGGAGTATGTTTTTGTGCGTCACGACGCACATCGGCGGCCACTCCAGCCGCCGTACGACGGGCCCTTCCGGGTGCTGCGACGGGACGACAAGTCGTTCGTCATCGACATCGGCGGCAGGTCAGACCGGATTGCAGTGGACCGCCTCAAGCCGGCGCACGTGGACGTCGACCACCCACCACGGGTGGCCCTCCCGCCGCGGCGAGGCCGCCCCCCGTCCACGGTGCCCCCCACTCGACCGCCCACCACCTCACCGGACCCCCTCCCACGACCCGCCAGGGGTCGCTTCGGCCGGGTCATCAGGACCCCCCTCAAGTTGACCCTGCCGGTGCAAGTCGATTCTGGGGGGACGTGTGTAGCGGCTGCCGCTGGGGTTACACAATCGCCTTGCACCTATCAAGGACGCGGAGCGATCACCAGGCCGGGCTCGTCCAGGACGCCCGGGCAGGCCCGCGCTCGACTTGCCAGGCCTCGGTCGGGACGCCCGGGCAGGCTCGCCCTCAACTTGCCAGGCCGCAGCCGGGACGCGGGGCCACGCCCCCTGGCGCCAGGCCTGGGCAAACCCCCTGGCGGAATAGATATATATTGCTGACCGTAAAACGTTTTTCCCAGAGTGCCTGAGTGTTTGATTCGAATAAAGCAGCTCAGATGAATTCAAGCTTTTTGTCGCGTCCATTCTTTCGATCGACGTGGGAGCCACAGCTCCTTCACACACATGAATTACTGAGACACGCTGTGGCTAATTTAGTTCTCCCACTCCTCATCCCCATCTGTCCCGCAGATCCTTCCGAGTGGCTCGGCATTGGGGTGGATGGTGGTTACCAAGGAAACAACCAAATCCCTCAGCACCGTCATGTCTGGAAGAAGAGCAAAAGGTGAAGGCCCCACAATTGGGCCTGCTCGGTGAGGCTTCTTGGCCTAAAGTCACAGGCTCACACGGGCAGGTATGAAAACACGTGGTTGGTGGGGCCAGCGATCGGCAAAGCACAAGATTAACTGTGTGGCCAGGTGACCTTGAGATGAGACTTTCGCAATGTCGTGTACGCACGGTATTCTTTTTGATTTGAATCTCAGCTGCTCAGGCAACATGCAGGCCTTCTGGGCGATCGAGCGTCCATTTCTGGTCGTTAATATAGTTAGGCCTATCCTCTCTCGACCTATTCACGCCCGCACACAAAAAGGTGATTCTAGCTCGGCTTTTCTTCCGAACCACTTTAAAATCGAGCCAATCACACGAAGAGGACTCTGATTGGCACCCATTTTGTTTCGGCGCCATTTGTAATCTGACCGAGCAGTGAGCTGACATGAAATCGTTCTTTTATCCCATCCGATTTTTATTTTTGAATCGTCATTAATTATAAATGCAATTCTGAATGGCCCTCACCCCCAACCTCACCTGCCGACTTCTGACCATGTCACTCACCCTCGACACAGCGTCGTCCACATTGCGGTCGTCATTGAAGGCTCACTCTCCGTTTTTCGTGATTAATATGACGAGACAAACCATACCTACTCAAATGCCAAGTTGAGGTAGTTTTGGATGAAGTTTGAATTTTAATGCATTTTCAATCCCTTCCAATCTCCGCATTAAGAGCCACCCAGAGTTTCACTTTGCTGAAACGATCAACTTCTATGACGTGTGGACATCCTCCACGTGCGATTTCAAAATGAATGCCATACCCGACCGAAGCTTGGCTGGTCAGGGTATACTGCCTGAAAGAGACCATTGCATCTCTATATGTCCGCAGTGCAGAGAGGACAGCCGGCTTAACCACAATCCTCCAAATGATGGTGTGCCCTCTTGAGGCATAGTTCCCTGTGCCGCTGTGCTCAGATCTGATTTTCGACCTTCTCACCCATCTCCCACCCACCCAAACCCCACCCGATGTGCACCCTGCACAGACACATCCTGTACATACACATCCTGTACATACACATCCTGTACATACACATTCTGTACATACACATACTGTACATACACATACTGTACATACACATACTGTACATACACATCCTGTACATACACATCCTGTACATACACATCCTGTACATACACATACTGTACATACACATACTGTACATACACATACTGTACATACACATACTGTACATACACATCCTGTACATACACATCCTGTACATACACATACTGTACATACACATTCTGTACATACACATACTGTAGCTACATACACATACTGTACATACACATACTGTACATACACATACTGTACATACACATCCTGTACATACACATCCTGTACATACACATCCTGTACATACACATCCTGTACATACACATCCTGTACATACACATACTGTACATACACATCCTGTACATATACGTCCTTACGACTTATCTCTCTTAATTCCTCCCTCCTCCTAAACTCCTCCCCCATCCTAAACTCTCTGCCCCACTCCTAAACTCTTCCCCACTCCTAAACTCCTCCTTCCTCCTAAACTCCTCCACCTCCAGCCTCCTGAACTCTCCCCTCCTCCTAAACTCCTTCCTCCTCCAAAACTCCCCCCCCCCCTCCTAAACTCCTCCCCCCTCCTAAACTCCCCCCCCGCCTAAACTCCCCCCCCCTCCTAAACTCCGCCCCCCCTCCTAAACTCCCGCCCCCTCTAAACTCCTCCCCCCTCCTAAACCCCTTCCTTCTCTTAAACTCTCCCTTCCTCCTAAACTCTTCCCTCCTCCTAAACTCTTCCCCACTCCTAAACTCCTCCCCACTCCTAAACTCCTCCTTTCTCCTAAACACCTCCAATGTCCTAAACTCTCCCTTCCCCCCTTTCCCCTAAACTCCTCCCTCCTCTTAAACTCCTTCCTTCTCTTAAAGCCTCCCTCCCCCCCTAAACTCCTCCCTCCTCTTAAACTCATTCCTTCTCTTAAACTCTCCCTTCCTCATAAACTCCTCCCCCCTCATAAACCCCCTCCTCCCTCCTAAACTCCTCCTCCCTTCTAAACTCCTCCTCCCTCCTAAACTCCTACCCTCCTTTCACTTCGCTTTCCACTCTTCCCACATTCACCTACAGGGCCTACCTTCTTTTCTTTCTCCTACCCATCTCCCACCGTTCCGCTCTTCCTTTTCTCAATTCTAAGTCTCGTTGAATCCCCCCACCTCCACCTGTGCGTACCGTACGTGATAAATCCATGGGCCCCGAACAATCTCTCCAACGCTGACATGCGTTAGTAATAAATGGAAGTTCAGGATGTGGTGGAAGTGGAAACAATTACAAAGTCCTCTTTTTGAGGAGATAAAGCGGCACCGTAACACTTCAAGGTTACACCTGTGCAGGCAGACACGCCATGTCGCTATCTCGGGACGTGATTGTTAGCTCACCAGACACAATGTGCTATCCTTACGACTGACAGATGATCTATATGGTAATGGCGACCTTTCATCCCGGTATGGGCTTTCCAAAAAAACCCGCGTGAATTCACCCCTTTGTCTGCGTGCCTCCGTCGCCGCAAAAGTCTCTCTCGACATTGAGCGGACAAAGGACGAATCGGCAGACAACAGCCAAACTGACTTGAGCAGACATCGGACATTAATGGTATTAGTCGGGCTGTTTGTTTGTGAACCCGTCGATGAGGAATCCATACTGGTGCTTTGGTCAAAGCAAACTGGACATTTCCCCCCAGATCTTGAGGGGGGGGGGGGGGGGGGGGAAGAGTCGTGATTCGCCTTCAATCCAGCCAGAGCTGGGAAGCACCGATCAGAGACATATCTCATTTATTTTTTCCTTTTCTCTGTATCCCTCAAAGGATTGCCAAGCTCAGAGAAGCCCATGGGAGACGGTGAGCTCCACAGGACTTCGGAGCGACAACTCGTATCAAGTAACCGACAGACAGAGAGGACTGCGGAACCTTCCAAGCTTTCCATGTCCATTGGCACATCGAGTCCCGTCAATCACACTGCAACTGTGTATATCCTTTGTTTACGTCACCCACCACCCACATCCCCCATCCGCGCCTCGTCCGCCCCCCATCGTGGAAGGTGGACAACCAGAAGGGTGAGTGGGAAAACTTAAGCTTTCCAACTTAGAAAGTTTCAATAAACTGCATATTATGGATTTACATTCTTGGTGGACAAGTAACTTGGACATTGGAGCAGGCCATTTTGGCCCAACACGCCCGTGCCAGAACCATACCCCATGGTATCCACATAATATTATTGAAACGTGCATTTCGTACTTTTATTGTTACTTTTACATTTCATCCGAATTCTTACAAATCAACAAATATGCAAAACCACTCCCCAAAATGAACAATGGTGGGGTTCTCCTTCTGTCTCCATGTTTATCTTTCCTTCCCTCTTCCTCTTGCTCTGTAGTCGCTTCTAAGCCAATATATTCGTTCGGGAGAAGTTCAAGTAAAACTGAAAATGATGGCCTGGGTAGCATTTGCTCGAGTACCACGATAGCAGTGTTTCCATGGAGACCGCCATGTTGTTAAGCGGTGCCGAGCACTCCGTTCCGTTGGAGTGCCAGCTTCAGCATTTTGGATCAAGCAAGTCGCTTGTCAAGCGATAGCAAGCCGCTTGCTAACTAACGGAACACACCCCAGATATTTACATTCGACTTGGTATCTGATACCGATAAATCTTGCTTCAATTTACCTTTTACCTAGATATGGAATTGGACAAATCTTAATGGCATCTGGGATTTGAGTCTCCGAGTGAGTTTTGAGCACGTTTGAGCAATTTGTCCGTAAAGTTGGTTCCTGTGACTGCTTTTCACCTTACCATGAATCCTAAATAATTGGACATTTTGCAAGGTGTTGATCCCTCTGTACCTCTGAGCGTCTTATTTAACTCCAAGTACCAATGATCAACTTCAAGCAAGGCTGTCATTTCGTTTGAAAAAGCGTTTATTTTTACTTGTCTGCCTGGGACATGTACAAGGGATGTTTGGGAAGTTCTCGGAACGAGATACTCACGGAAGTTCAACAAGACATGGCAACTTTTTTAAATGCAAGTCTTGGACTATTGTGAGTATCTTGTTCGCAAACCTTTTTGAAGCCCCACGTATGGTACATGTAATACATGTTTTGAGAGGCAAACTGTCGTTTTCGAGTCACTTCTGCCTTATGCTTCACCGTTATTATTAGATGAGGTGGAAATCTCGAATGCGATTGGCTGTGAGTCATCTGTGCACGTGACGAGGCGGCGAGGAATCGGTTGTGGCGTGATGATGCAATTTATTGATGCATTGACTCAATGAGCAAGCTTGGTTGGTTTGGAGAAGCACCTTGGACCTTGAACCTTTAATCTTGCATCTTGAATCTTGAATCTTGAACCATGAATGTTGAACCTTGAACCTTGAACCTTGAATCTCGAACCTTTTATTTTGAATCTTGAACCTTGAATCTTGAAACTTGAATCTTGAACCATGAATCTTGAACCTTGAACCATGAATCTTGAACCTTGAACCATGAATCTTGAACCACGAATCTTGAATCTTGAACCACGAATATTGAATCTTGAACCACGAATCTTGAATCTTGAACCACGAATCTTTAATCTTGAACCATGAACCTTGAATCTTGAACCATGAATCTTGAACCATGAATCTTGAACCATGAATCTTGAATCATGAATCTTGAATCATGAATCTTGAACCATGAATCTTGAACCACGAATCTTGAACCATGAATCTTGAACCATGAATCTTGAACCATGAATCTTGAACCATGAATCTTGAACCATGAATCTTGAACCATGAATCTTGAACCTTGAATCTTGAATCTTGAACCATGAATGTTGAATCTTGAATCATGAAACTTGAATCTTGACCCATGAATGTTGAATCTTTAACCATGAATCTTGAACCATGAATCTTGAACCATGAATCTTGAACCTTGAATCTTGAATCTTGAACCATGAATGTTGAATCTTGGATCATGAAACTTGAATTTTGACCCATGAATGTTAAATCTTTAACCATTAATCTTGAACCATGAATCTTGAACCATGAATCTTGAACCTTGAATCTTGAATCTTGAACCATGCATCTTGAACCTTGAATCTTGAATCTTGAACCATGAATGTTGAATCTTGGATCATGAAACTTGAATTTTGACCCATGAATGTTGAATCTTTAACCATTAATCTTGAACCATGAATCTTGAACTATGAATCTTGAACCTTGAATCTTGAATCTTGAACCATGAATCTTGAACCTTGAATCTTGAATGTTGAACCATGAATGTTGAATCTTGGATCATGAAACTTGAATTTTGACCCATGAATGTTGAATCTTTAACCATTAATCTTGAACCATGAATCTTGAACCATGAATGTTGAATCTTTAAGCATTAATCTTGAACCATGAATCTTGAACCATTAATCTTGCACCATGAATCTTGAATCTTGAACCATGAATGTTGAATCTTTAACCATTAATCTTGAACCATGAATCTTGAACCATTAATCTTGAACCATGAATCTTGAACCATGAATCTTGAACCATGAATCTTGAACCTTGAATCTTGAACCATGAATCTTGAATCTTGAACCATGAATGTTGAATGTTGAACCATGAATCTTGAACCATGAATCTTGAACCATGAATCTTGAACCTTGAATCTTGAATCTTGAATCTTGAACCATGAATGTGGAATC
>NC_136274.1:72634119-72701619 GCF_964187855.1 Myxine glutinosa | reverse complement strand
TGGAGCAGAGCTTGCTTTTGCTCTTCATCCTTTGTAAGGAGCTTATTGTAGTCTTGTATCAATGCGACACCCCTTTCTGCCCTGTCGTTCACCACGACTAAGCCACTGGCGGCTTTCTTTGCTTCCTGAAAGCTGGTTTCTTGCTCCCATGAACCAGGATCCTTATCCATCCAATCAGTTGGGGTCCCTAGGATGCTGAAGAAATTCTTGGTGTGTTTTGTTATGAGGCCAGCCATTGACAGGGCGGTTCCTCGTTTGATAGCTGGTCTCTTTGGAGAGGGGTTTTCACCGTCATTTTTCAATGCTTCAATCATATTGATCTTGCTTTCTTTGTCAATTCTGGTGTCAAAGAATGAAAATGCCACTAGTACTGGGCTCATGTACCACGTGTGGCGGCCAAGTGCCTTCAAGGCTGCCTGAGCCATCTTCTGATTGATTTGTTCAAACTTTTCCAACTTCTTGAAGAGGTTAATGTCATTCAGGGGAGCCTCAATAGCTTGTGGAGCCCGAAACCAAGCCTGTACATACACAAGGCAGACAAAAATGTTGAAGGCTCGGAGTTCTCTCGCCTCTCGAAGTGTCAAGTGGAACTCTGACCGAAACATGAACACCTGTAGTGAATATAGTGCTTTTGCCATCCATCTGGCTCTGTGCATTGCTCCTGGAGCCATGATCCGGATTCCACGAGGTGGGATTCCTCCCATGTAGATGACAGTCAGTTCTAGGAGTTCACGAGAATCATCTCGTGGCTGCTGATCTTTCAAACACACAAGAACGTTTTTGCTTCCAACACAGTGTCTACAGATCCCATTGAAGCCTTCCTCTCTGAGAATTGATCGTGAAGAAACTTCCTGTCCTCGGGGTTGGTGATTATGGCCTCCGAATCTGCATGCCTAAGATCAAACGTCTTCTCCAAGGAGGCCTTGAAGGATGCTTCCTTTTTCTCTTGGGTCGCACCACCCTGCTTTGCACCTTTTTGGAGGCTCCTCCATTCTTCATATAGCCTCTCCAAACGATGGATGCAGTGCTGCTTCGTCGTTGTAGGTAGGTGAGCTTTTTCCCAGAACTTCACAACCTCTTCAATGGTGAGGGTTGCACTCTCCCGGGCAGTGCGATTCTCCTTCTTCAGGTGATGGAAAAACAGGACAAGAGATTGATGCACAGTCGGGAGCTTGGCACCTTTGATGGCATCTCCAGAAGTGGACCCAATGAGATACACATTATCCTGAGCCCGAGTTTTCAATGAAACACTGGTACTAGCACATGCCATATCTGCAAAATACGCAAGAATGTGGGTAAAATCCTGTTAATTCTTACTCCACAGGGTCACTCTCTACAAAAGAGCCACAGTCAATAAGTTAGGCCTACATATTACACACTAAAAAAGCGTACCCCTGACCCCGGGAACCTGTACAAAACATGCATGAAAATTGCCCAGATAGTGATCATAGGAAGTCTCAAAACTGTATGTATAATATATTGTATATATATAATGTATAATGTGTATTTATGTATATTTATTATTTAATGTATATTTACTATATATTTATTTTTAATATTATATTTAATGTATATATATAATTATGTATTTATTTTGTGTATATACAGCCCAAAAAATGGGAATTCCTATTTTTGCATGGGGGAAAATTCATCACTGATATGGCACCCCTAAATATTATTGGATTCCATTCAAATTTGGTGTGGTTTCCTTTGACACCAAAAGGAACAAAAATAGACCATGTCCCGGAGACAATCTGCATTTTGATTTTTTGAAGCCCACCCTAATATATATATACAGTCACGTGAAAAAGTAAGTACACCCCATGTAAAGTTTTGACTTTTTCAACATATTTCAACATACAGCTATTTGATCTTCATTTCAACAATATTGATAGATAAAGGTGATATCACATAACAAATATCATGAAACATTTACATTTTGTAGTCCATTGTATAATTTAAATAAACATAAATGCAAATTTCGCATGTGGAAAAAGTAAGTACACCCCTACATTTATCACTACTTCAAATACCTAAAATTAGAATCAGGTGCACCAGCTCAGGTGCAAATGATTAGAACATTGCTAGAGAGGATCTTGGAGGAACCTGTCTTATTTAAACCTCAGACATTTCGTTTGGTTTGCCCTTTGTTGTTGAAGTGTGCGGCATCACCATTTCGAGATCAAAAGAGCTCTCTGAGGCCTTCAGAAAGAAGGTTATAGATGCCTATGAGTCTGGGAAGGGATTTAAAAAGATCTCCAAACAATTTGAAATCAATCATTCGATTGTCCGGAAGATCCTCTACAAGTGGAGCAGATTCTAAACAATATTGCCAACTTGTTCAGGCCAGGCCGCCCCAGCAAGTTCAGCCCGAGAGCAGACCGCAAGATGCTGAAAGAAGTCTCTCAGAACCCCAGAATGTCATCATGGGACCTACAGGTAGCTATGGCCACTGTTGATGTCAAAGTGCACGAGTCTACCATTAGAAAGAGGCTGCACAAATTTGATCTACATGGGAGGTGTGCTAGGAGGAAACCTTTGCTGTCCAGAAAGAACATCAGGGCAAGACTAAAGTTTGCCAATGAACACCTAGGTAAAGACCCGCACTTCTGGAACAATGTGCTCTGGACAAATGAGTCAAAGGGAGAGCTATTTGGCCACAGTACCAGAAGACATGTTTGGCTAAAACCAAAGACAGCATTTGACCACAAGAACCTGATACCAACTGTAAAGCATGGTGGTGGAAATATTATGGTTTGGGGCAGCTTTGCTGCATCAGGGCCTGGGCAGCTCACCATCATAGAATCCACGATGAATTCTTCATTGTACCAGAGGGTGCTTGAGGATAATGTGAGGCCATCTGTCGGAAAGTTGAAGCTCAACCGAAGGTGGACCTTGCAACATGACAATGACCCTAAACATACCAGTAAATCCTTCAAGGAATGGCTGAAAAGAAAGAAATGGAGGGTTCTGGAATGGCCAAGTCAAAGCCCGGATCTAAATCCATCGAGATGTTGTGGGGGGATTTGAAACGGGCTGTGCATGCAAGAAACCCCTCAAACATCGCACAGCTGAAAGAATTCTGCATGGAGGAGTGGGCTAAAATTTCTCCCAGTCGATGTCAGAGACTGGTGGACAGTTATAAGAAACGCCTACTTGAGGTTGTTTCTGCCAAAGGGGGCAATACCACCTATTAGAGCCAAGGGTGTACTTACTTTTTCCACATGCGAAATTTGCATTTATGTTTATTTAAATTATACAATGGACTACAAAATGTAAATGTTTCATGATATTTGTTGTATTATGTCACCTTTATCTATCAATATTGTTGAAATGAAGATCAAATAGCTGTATGTTGAAATATGTTGAAAAAGTCAAAACTTTACATGGGGTGTACTTACTTTTTCACGTGACTGTATATATATACAGTGCATTCAGAAAGTATTCAGACCCCTTCACTTTTTTCACATTTTGTTATGTTGTAGCCTGATGCTGAAATCGTTTAAATTCATTTTTTTCCCTCATCAATCTACACTCAATACCCCATAATGACAAAGAGAAAACAGGATTTTAGAAAGTTTTGCAAATTTATTAGAAATAAAAAAATGAAATTTCACATTGACATAAGTATTCATACCCTTTGCTATGACACTTGAAATTTAGCTCAGGTGCCTCCCATTTCTCTTGATCATCTTTGAGATGTTTCTACACCTTGATTGGAGTCCACCTTTGGTAAATTCAATTGATTGGACATGATTTGGAAAGGCACACACCTGTCTATATAAGGTCTCACAGCTGACAATGCATATCAGAGCAAAAACTAAGCCATGAGGTCGAAGGAACTGCCTGCAGAGCTCAGAGACAGGATTGTGTCGAGGCACAGATCTGGGGAAGCCTACAAAAAATTCTCTGCTGCATTGAAGGTTCCCAAGAGCACAGTGGCCTCCATAATTCTTAAATGGAAGAAGTTTGGAACAACCAGGACTCTTCCTAGAAATGGCCGCCTGGGCAAACTGAGCAAATTGGGGAGAAGGGCCTTGGTAAGAGAGGTGACCAAGAACCCGATGGTCACTCTGGCTGAGCTCCAGAGATCCTGTGTGGAGATGGGAGAAACTTCCAGAAGGACAACCATCACTGCAACACTCCACCGATCTGGGCTTTATGGCAGAGTGGCCAGACGGAAGCCTCTCCTCAGTGAAAGACACATGAAAGCCCGCTTGGAGTTTGCAAAAAAGCACCTAAAGGACTCTCAGACTGTGAGAAACAAGATTCTGTGGTCTGATGAAACCAAGATTGAACTGTTTGGCTTCCTTCCGTTTGGGGTTTCTTTGTTGGAAGAGAGCTGTTGGTCTGTCTGTGTCTGTCTGTCGCCATTTTTCTCAGAGATGGCTGAACGGATCTTCGTCAAACTTTCAGAGGTTCATCAGTGACTGCTTGGGAGTGTTTTAGGCCAAAACAAAAAAAAATTGAAAAAAAAAAGAAGTTGGTTTTTTTGGATTAAAAAAATATTCCCTCAATGTTGCCTAAGCCTTTTTAAAATTAATCAGTTATATGCAAGTACACATTCGCATAAATAAATACAAATCAAACAATAAATCAAACAATTCAGGAAGTGTACGAAGTTTGTAGTAAGGCTTCTTCTTCTTCCTTATCGGCATCACACTTAACTCAGAAACGTGATGAACGGCACATTCAGCAGCATATATTCAACGAAAAGGCAAAATGATGATTTGACATTTGTGATGGATTCTGATTTGGATGTAATTGCTTTTCCATTATATTTGCCCTCATTTCAAATATGTTAATGTTTCTTTTTCGCTTGAGCAACGCTGGGTACTCCAGCTATAAACGCTTTTATACGACCGGGAGAGGGGAGTAAATTCTCTATGTAAATGTGTACTGTGTAGCGACAACTGGTGATGGTGGCCGAGGGTATTACAATTTACTTTTTTACCTGTGCAACACTGAGGTTATGAAGCAGTCTTCGCACGGGAAAAAATTTCCTCCTTCCCTTACACCTTCCCAAAAAGGGAGGGGCCTGTCAAAGCCAACCACTCCCTCCCACCATATATGTATAAGCAGCATATCTTTCCGCTCCCTCTCCCCTCACCCTCCACTCCCCATTCCACTCCCCTACTCCCTTCTCGCCCCTTCCTCTCCTGCTCCCCCCCAACCCATCAACGCCGGGTACTCTTGCTAGTATTGTTATATATATATATATATATATATATATATATATATATATAGGCTATATATATATATATACATACATACATACATACATACACATACACACATATGTAATTAAATAAATGAATAGGATTATAAATTAATTAACTCATATATGTGGGGAAATTACACACCCATACCAGGAATCGAACCCAGGTCCTCTGATGAACCTCTAGTGACGAGCACTGGTGCGGTTCACCAAAGGACCTGGGTTCGATTCCTGGTCTGAGTATGAAATTCTCCCACACACACACACATATATATATACATATATATATATATATATATATATATATATATACACACACACACACACACACACACACACACACACACACACACACACATGTGTGTGTGTCTGTGAAGAGTATGCGAGCCATCGTTGGCACCACGGCTAAATTCTGAATTCCTGCCCTAAGTAATACTGAGAGAGGGATGGCAAACTGCTTGGCATAACGTTCGCCCAGAAACTGGTTTTGGCAGACCCAATGCTCTGTAATCGAGTATCGTTGGGTCGCATGTACATTTATATTTGGATTGCATGGAGATATATATTTGCTCAAGTATTTCACGAACAAGTTGGCCAGTCTTGATGTTTGACAAGCTAATTTGTCCAATAATCTGTCACTTGTTCATCAATGAGTGCAACAACTCATCTACTCTTTTTCGAAGGACACCTTGTGGCCTTCTACATCCACCAGCTAATGCAAGTGGATGGGAGACTTCATAATGCCATGATGTTGCCATACCTGAGAAGCACTAATCTGGCAGTTTATTGTCGGGTTGGTAATCAAAGGCAGACTAGACAGCTCACAGGGAAGTGTGCTTTACCTCCCAGGTTATATTTACTACTTATCTATGTAGAACAGTCAAATTTCCTGCCCATTTCCAGAGGGCAACCTAGTTTGTACGGACGTCGAGCTCAGGATGTATGGGCCGTTTGGATAATTCAGGATGCTGTGAGATGAAGGCGATGCTGGCTTGTTACCGACACGATCTCACCACCGTGCTAATGACTGCACGCGGCGCGCCATCGCATCTTGGTGACGACCCAAGCTCCCGGCGGCGCGCCCATTATTGGCGTGAAAAATGACCGCCTAGCCTCATCGGGCTGGCCGAGCATGCTTCATCATCCCATGGAACGGCTCGCTTCCTCCAGCTCCAGCTCCGAGTCGATCCAGTCCTGACAAATAGTGCAACTTTTTTTTTTTTTTTGGATACAAGATCGAGGCTCGTGTCAGAGCTAACATTAATCACAAAACAACAAAAACGGACACACAAAATATACAATAAATGGAGCGGGAGACAAAATGGGGAGATAGAGGGAAGCACACAAGTACAACAGCAGAGAACAGGGACATCGGGAGATCCGTGGGAGGGAGAGGGCTTGGGGGGAGGAGGAATGGTTAGGGGGGGGGGGGGGGGGAGAGGTATAAAACACATGGACACTGCTAGGACTTCCAGGAAAGAAGTCGGAATTTTAAAAAAGTGGATCTGGGGGTGAATTAACTGGGGTAGAAAAGATGAAGGTTTTGGATGGGGGAAGATAAGAGATGGTGGTGAACAGCTGTTTTAAAGACCTGGAGGGAGGAGTGGGATTGAAGAGAGTGAGGGAGTTTGTTCCAGAGGCGGAAGAAAAGGGGAATGAAAGAGTGAAGGTGAATCGAGAGCCTAGATTTTGGCAATTTCACCAGAAATTTTGCTATCTTTCGTTCTATTCCTCCTGCAAAGGAGACTTTGTGCCACACAGGGTTCACCCCACCATGATGCAGAGCTTCATATCAGAACACAAACAACAGAACATCCCTCAATGGTGTTTCACTTCCAAAAAGGACCAATTTGGTTGATTCTTTGCCACCATAAGATGCAGAATGGTCCAACAAAATAGAAAGAAAATAAAACACTCCATAGTGGATGCGGAGTCTGGAGATGTGCAGCATGGAGTTCTTAAGGAGCTGTTTGCGATGTGGACTGTTCTGTTCTGGTCCAGGATTAATGACTCGCCTCTCGGGATGGCTGTGAAAGGCCTTTTTTTCCCTCGTTATCAAGAAACCGAGACGTATTAGGCTGGCTTTGGTGCCACGACTGAGCTTTACCTCCTCGCCGCACTCCTCTAATGAGCTCCAGACGATCTCCGATGCGCTTGCCCGATTCTTTGTCATTAATGTCGCGGAGTGCGTATCAAGATCGATGAGTGACAAACGAATGAGTTATTGCATGAAAACGACATCGCTCGACGTGATTGTCGAGACACGCAGATGAGAACGCACCCCCTGCAGGACCGCCACGGGTACAGAGACCTGACATTTACGAAGAGGCCCGGAACATCACACTAATTAAAAGCCACCAGCTGGCCCAGGCGGCCCATGGTTCCGCGCTCTCGGATGCTTGCTTAACCTCCCCCACCTCCCCTGTGCCACTCTCATTTGTCTCGGGGAACAAAGGATATATGGAACCTTCAGGCCTGCGGTGGGAGCCTGATAAATTTGGTGGTGAAAAATCTCCTTGATAGGCTCAATCAAAGGTCCGAGGTGCTGAATTTTACCTCTGGTTTTGCGGTAAGGTAACCTTTGTCAATCATCATTAATTATAGGATAACATATGCATACATGCACACACATCCACATGCAACAACTATATGTGGATGCATACATACCACCACTCCCAGCCAGCAAGAACACAACCACAACAGGAAAACAACAACTTGCACTCCGAGATTGCACTGCACCAGAAATATACTGCATGTCAGACCAACCGACCAATCGGCCTCCAACAACTCCACACCACAAGTACATCTCCATACATATTCCGTGCTCAATCACCACTCCTGTTGGAGCAGAAGGAACCACAAAAACAACCAACCTCACAACCTACACCGCTCGACCTGCCTCCGTGAACTTCCTTCGAATCCACAGCGAGCATTTCACCCTGACCTGAGACACTCTTGGACACATCTTCCTTATTACCATCCGACACGCTCCAGGTCAAGCCAGAAACGCATAAAAGGCATCACTAAGATATCCTCAACACCTACCTCAACACCTACAATAAACTTCCCAACTCTTCTCCTTTCCCTCTACCTCCAGCTCACTGTACCTTCCCCTCTTCCTCTCATGCACATCCTATATATTATCTTTCCAAGGAACCAATAACTCCCCGAAGATGACCTGCCTTGTTGAAACTGACCAGACGACAATGTCGGGCCACAACCTTGTCATGCAGATCTCCAGGAATACCATTTGCTGCTTTAGGTCTGCCACCACATCCCAATCACGAGTATTTTCCAATCCAATTCCCTGCACCTTCCTCCTTCCATCTATTATAACATGGCCCTATCTCGCACACAGCACTTCTTTACCATCGACCTCCTCCTCCCCCTCCTCTCTTCTCTCCCTCCATCTCGTAACCTCTTGCTGTACCATCTCCACCACCACTGCTAGCATATGCCGTGCCACCACCTATAAATCGTGCCGCCACCTATACCTTCCTGCTGCATGTGCTACTGAATGCACACATGGTGCATGCTGCAACGTTCACCGACCTCGACACCAAAAGCAGCTCTCCTCCTGTCCCAACACCGACACCCTCTGGTTTTCTGGCGGTGTAAGCACATTAGACATCGCCAGCAATAGGAAACTCAACACTATTTGGCTCCATCCTCCAAATGTCTTGCCACTTCAATGGCCTCACATGCACACCCTCCCAATGTGTCTTAGCTCCAAGCTGTGCCTGTTCTACCTCCTTCCTCCTCTTTCTCTTTTCTTCTCATCTCCCTGTCAACCATCTTCCTACTTTCCTTCACACATGCCTTTCTCTATAGAGCATACCTTGTCCACCCAAAACTCTGCCTCCTGTCCTGCACCATTCCCATCACCTCCTTCTGCTGCAACTGCTCCTCCATCTCATCCACCTCAGCTCTCCCCCCCCCCCCTACTTTCGACTTGCCTTCTTCACCACCAGATCATTCTAATCCCGCACCATCATGACCTGCCACCACCATCACCACATTGGTCCCATTGGTCCCACGCACATCGTCCCACACCATCACCACATTGGATTCCTCAGTTAGTGCTGTTCATGGAAACCAAAGTTTTCCATCCTGACCACAAAAAGCAATATTCGTCAAACAGCGTGGTACTCACAACCACATCCTCATAAACCCACTCAACAACAATCTCTCCACATGTCCTGTCGCGATGTCATACATCATCAATGGCCACAATCTTCCTGGCATTAATTTCCTTCAAACAACATATCTTCAACTTCACTGGCAAACCACATCCATCAATCCGACTCAAACCTTTTAGAAACTTCTCCTTACTTGCTCCATCTTCCTCATATCATGAAATTCCATGGTATACCATCTTCTCAAGTTCTTCACTTGGGCCTCCGCCAATGATGGTATCACCTCCCCTCTCAGCTCAAACCTGTGACTGTGATCCGCCACCCCTCGTCCCACCACAACATTCTGAGACTTCCTCGCCTTGAAGCCTATCCTTGCCCACAGCATCAACCTATCCAACCGCTCCAATACATTTCTTGCTGCATCAGCTGACTGTTGGACAACTGTCAGGTCATCCATGAATGCAAACATTTCTGGCAAGCAACAAGGGATGAGTTCCTCTTCTTTTCCAAATCAACTCGCAGCATGTATCAGAAACTCCATGACCAGAGCAACCAAAATGGCAGAAGCATACCCCCATCGGAATCCCCACTCCCAACCTCTGCCTTTCTGTTGTAAAGAACCGTCACAAACGACATCCAAACTACGCCATCAGAAAATTCCTGAATCTTCCCGGCACCTCAAATACTTATATGGCATATCTTATTAAGGCATGAGGGAGGCCTCTGACTCGTATGCATTCTCCAGGTCCAGCAAAACACAGGGATGACAGTTTATGATAGCTGTGTTGGGATTTGAATCCATCCTATACAGCTTGAGGCGAGTGTGTGTACCTCTAGTGTGTGTACCTCTAGGCCATCATGTCAGCTCAGATAGATGTATATTTATTTTATATACAAGATCGAGGCTCGTGTAAGAGTTAACATTGATCACAAAAAGACAATCTGACACATAAAACATATGATAAAGGGACCGGAAGAACAAGATGGAGAGCAGGGACATCGGGAGATCTATAGGAGGGAGAGGGCTTGGGGTGAGGAGGCATGGGAAGGGGGGGGGGGGGTGGGGGGATATAGACATATACATTGTCTTTTTTCCACCCACACGGACTCATCGAGCAGATGCGAAATGGATGCGTCCACGCAGCCATGGCACACACGTTCTGTGGACATTAACGTCACAATTATGACATTGTAAACGTCACAAGGTCAAGCCAAAGTTCAAACCTCGGCAGCTGGAGGTCTCGTAACAAAAAATGACAAATGTCAAATAATCACACGTTTCCCTTCACAAAAACAATTTATAAATATATTTTCCTCTTTAGATGTTCATCAAACCGTGTAAAAAACACCTGCAATACCCTGCAGGTACATGGACCAGCTTCATGTCGAATAGGAATTTGTACCTCTCTATTCATAAGCGTTTTCAATTAAACAAGCTTATGAAAGGCCTGATATAATGCACCGTGTACATAAATTATGCATTCTCTATGTTATACCCGAATGATTGAATCATCATTGCCCTGTATATTCTGTAAGCAAATTTATTTTTGCAGAATCTTGTATTATGAGTTTATTTATGGTGCAAATTTGTGTTTTTCGTGTCAATTTGGTCGAAACAGGTGACTTTGGGATTGAGGATGGCATCATTTACATATGGAATACCCAAAAATTCCGAGGGATGCTCATAATTGCTGAAAATAAAATATTGACAAATGAGAAGGAAAATGTCAGGAGGTTATTGGGAGAAAATATGTTGGTCGGTGGTAAGTTTGCATATGTAATATGTGAACAGAATTAACACTATATTCTCCCATTTTGCTTACGTACTATGTTGATGGATATGCAGATAGTTTCAAACACCATTTTGCGTACGTAATATGTTGATGGATATGCAGATAGTTCAAACACCATTTTGCGTACATAATATGTTGATGGATATGCAGACAGTTTCAAACGCCATTTTGTGGGCGAATATAGATAATCCTGGAGTTTGAGGTAGCAGGAGGATAGATTGGAGGGACGCACTCTCCCCATCTGAGCTGTCCATCCAGGGTTCAAATCCCGACACAGGTGTCAGTTGTCGTCCTGGTGTTTCGCAAGCAGGGCGACACCTCGATTTGGATGGACATTAAGCCGGCTGTCACGTCTGTCAGTATTAGTTGGTGGACGTTAAATAAATATCCTACGGTCGTTCACGTTGAAGAGGCGAGCAACAGGGGAGGAGGGGGGGGGGGGGTGCACTACCTGCGATGGGCACTGCATCAGGGGCACAGATGGAAATTCCATATTGTTCCCACAGATGAAAATGTCAGGTTGCTCCTCGATGTAGTCGTTGCAAAAGATTTGTTAACGATGTCCTGCTTGTCCCTCAACCCCAGAGTCAGGAGCTGTACCTGCTCAAGGTGTGCGTCCGGGCCAAAATACTATATGCAGGTTATACTTTCTGCCTCATTGCAATGATATGGTCCTTTATGGTGATACCTTTAACTCATTATCTTGTCCCCGGGTTTCTCATGAATGGTCCGTTTTACACCGTTGAAAGGATAATTGAGTCACGTGCTTGGTGTTGTAGATAGAAAGCGTAGGCCGGGTTATAACCCCCCTTGCTGAAACCCCACAACTTTACACGCACTCACAAAATGCCTCGTTTGACCACACGCACTCACTTAGGAGAGGGAATGAGTTTAGGTGGTCGCAACAACTTCACCACGAGACGTCACGTGGCATGCATTTTAATTAACGCAAGAACCAATCACACGTATAGCCAATCACAAGGCATCCATAGCCTGTTACTTTGCGAACACTACTCATCGGTTCCCATCGCTGCGGATTACAGCAGCTACTGCACTCGCTTTGTCAATGTCGAGAAACAATTGTTGTTATCTCTTTGTTATTGATATGGTTTGCTTCACTTGCGTGTATCAGATTCTTGTTACACTTTAAACTTATCAAAGGCTTCCAGGCAGCTTGTTATTCCCATCGGGATAGCTCGGCTCGTCATCGTAGGTTCGTGCGAAGGTAGCACAGTTACCTTTCAACTGTCTGGTCTGCGTTTGATTTCCTCCCCGACTGTAAACGTCCGCGTTGGTGATTCGCACGGAGTATAGTCATCACAAACGTCCCCGTGACGTCACTCTGGTTAACATTAAGACGGAGGATTTTAAATATCCCACGTTTTGTTTCACGTGGTGGAGGCGATGTATCGCCGGCATTCTGAATAAATTAGCTGCTACCTCCAGGAGGAATGACAGGCCTGGCCAGCCGGTTTGTGAAAGACTGGCCATCAACATCTATATAATAATAGCGTAAGGACTCGACTTTGTTATCCCTTTTACGCTTCACCGAGTGACCCGATGCCCACGGCACTAATGGATTTACGATCTACGAACCGCGCTCTTTGTTTATCACGTACAGACATACTCGAAAAATCTGAATTAGCCGACGTTGGGGCCCAAAAGCATCCGATTAACTGCCGATACGACGCCATCTTACGACGCCATCGTATTGGCGTCTGCTGGGCGAAGGCGAAGCGAGCCGTCCGCTGATTGGACAGTCGAAGGCGACAGCCAGCCGTCCACTGAGTGGACAATCCAGAGCATGCATTTGTGCCGGTGTCGGCGATCGTTGTTCATATACGCACTCTTCATTCTCATCTTTATTCCTAACTCTTACTCGGACAAGCAAATCCCCTATGCCATCCATAATGGTACACTCTATCCATACACCACATCCTCCCTTCCGTGGATGTTCCATGGGTTTCGGCTAGTATATATATAATTTTTCAACTTTTGTTGCCTTATATCCTGCAATTAAAATGCATTAAATCAAACTTTTCCACCTTTATTTACACATCGGAACCCACAACTTCCGAGTGAAAAACAAATTCTACAAATTTCGGAAAATTAATTAAAAATACAAAATTAGAATATCCCCCCCCCCCCCTCCCTGAGTTAATACTTGGTGGAAGCACCTTGACAGCAATTACAGCTGTGAGTCTGTTGGGATAGGTCTCGACCAACTTTGCACACCTTGATTGGGCAATATTTGTCCATTTTTCTGTGCAAAACTGTTCAAGTTCAGTCAAGTTGCGTGGGGAGTGTTGATGGACAGCAATCTTCAATCATGCCACAGATTTTCGATTGGATTTAGGTCTGGGCTCTGACTGGGCCACTCGAGGACATTTATCTTTTTTCATCAATTTTCATCTGAAAATCCGTCAATTTTCATCGGGTTGACCTGAAGATCTAATAGCATTTGCAGAGTGCTTCACTGAATTGCGAAACGAACTGTTTTTGAGGTCAAAAGGTCAACTCAAGGTAAAACTTCCAAAATCATCAATTTTCATCTGAAAAAATCGTCACTTTACATCCCATTAATCTGAGCTTTGATCAAGATCGTCAATTTTAATCTTGATGAGATGGACAATTTGATGGATCAATGGCAACCTTTTTTGGGGGGTGGGGGGAGGGGGTGGGTGGATTTTGCAACTATCGTGCTCTGTATGACATCTTCTTGTATTTTTGTTCCTTAGCCACTCCAGGTTGGTTTTGGCTGTGTGCTTTGGGTCATTGTCATGCTGAAAGGTGAACTTCCATCCCAATTTCAGCTTTCGTGCAGAGCGCAGCAGGTCTTCCTCTGGGATTTTTCTGTATTTTGCTCCATGCATTTTCCCTTCTATCCTGACAAGTGCCCCAGTCCCTGTTGATGAGAAACATCCCCATAACATGATGCTGCCACCACCATGCTTCACAGTGGGGATGGTGTTCTTTGGGTGATGTGCTGTGTTAGATTTGTGCCAAACATAACCTTTTGCATTTTGGCCAAAACATTCCATGTTGGTATCATTAGACCATAAAACTTTTACGATCATATATATTTCATAATATATTTGTAACTGATATATTTTCATAATATCTACCATACAGGCCTGACGTGTGATGTGCTTGGGATATTGTTGTCACATGCACACAGTCACCAGTCTTTGCCATAAAGTCCTGTAGCTCTTTCAAAGTTGCCATTGGCTTCTTGGTGGCCTCACTGATCAGTTTCCTCCTTGCTTGATCATCCAGTTTAGAGGGACTGTCTGATCGAGGCAGGGTCTTGGTGAGAGCAAACACCTTCCACTTCTTAATGATTATCTTGACTGTGCTCCAAGATATTCAAAACCTTTGAATTATTTATATACCCATCCCCTGATCTGTACCTTTCCATAACTTTATCCCGGAGGTCTTTTGAAAGCTCATTGGTGCTCATGGTTTAGTCTTTACTGTGAAATGCACTACCCAGCAGTGGAAACCTTCAGAAACAGCTAATTTTATTCTGAAAAAAAAAAATCAGAATCACTACAATTTAACACAGGTCGAGGCCAATTAATTTGGTGTGTGATTTTGAAGGTGACTGGTTACACCTGAGCTAATTTACAATGGCTATTATAAGGGGTGTGGACACTTATCCAACTAAGATATTTTGGTATTGTAAATTTTAATTCATTTTCTCAAATTTGTGGAATTTGTTTTTCACTCGGAAGTTGTGGGTTACGATGTGTAAATATAGGTGGAATAAGCCTGATTTAATGCATTTTAATTGCAGGATATAAGGTAACAAAAGGTGAAAATTTTTAAAGGAGACATAGACTTTCGATAGATACTGCATATATATATATATATATATATATATATATATATATATATATATATATATATATGTTGATGGCCAATCTTTCACAAACCAGCTGGCCAGGCCTGTCGTTCCTCCTGGAGGTGGCAGCTAATTTGTTCAGGATGCTGGCGATAGTAATATATATATAAACAGTTGTGTGCCAATCCCTGAAAAGGGAGAAGGATTCTTATTTGGTGATAACATAAATCATCTTCGTATTAATATTTATGATAATGATATTAAATCCAGAATGATGGTGCATGCATACAATGTTACACATGACAGTGTAGGTAGGCATATACCCGTGCATTAAAATACATGAGCTTGTGCACATGGTTGCACGCCCGACCAGCACTATTGGTGTGAATAACTAACTGTGCTATCTCCGCTTCTGCCAGATATTTTTGCCTCCAGAGCTCTTGGCAGTCCCTGATGCCAGTGTGTGTTTTTGCATTACCGTAGCAGTTTATCTCTCCCTTTGACACCGTCCGCTTATCTGGAGCGCACACAGTGTTCACCGCACATGCTGCACTCGGTGCACCTTGGCCTCGGCAGCTGCGGCTTTGTTTTGCCCTCTTTGCTGCTTTTGTTTGTGTCACCCTCTCACAGAGCTCCACCCTTCTTTCGGAAGGCAGATGGTCATTATGACCAGACAGGTGCTGTACCCCCACTCAGCTTAGATGTTGACCGCCTTCCCCCTCTCCCTCCTCCCCTCTCCCCCACTCATCTCTTGGACCGATGAGTTGCCTCATTGTACTGTAGTAGTGTAGTCGCAATTTTTTCATTAAAATGTTCCTAAATGGGATTTCTTTGTAAAAAGAAGGATATTATTCGGAATACTAAATTTTCATGACACACCAACACACTAAGTAACACACACACACACACACACACACACACACACACACACACACACACACACACACACACACACTAAATAACACACGCACACATACTAAGTAACACAAACCACACACACACACACACACACACACACACCAACACTACACACACACACACACACACACACACACACACACACACACACACACACACACACACACACTAAGTAACACACACACACTAAGTAACACACACACACTAAGTAACACACACACACTAAGTAACACACACACTAAGTAACACACACACACACTAAGTAACACACACACACACACACACACACACACACTAAGTAATACACACACACTAAGTAACACACATAGACACACTCACACTAAGTAACACACACACACACACACTATCAAACACAATGAGTAACACACACACTAAGTAACACACACACTAAGGAACACACCGACACACACACACTAAGTAACACACACACACACACACACGAACACACGCACATGCACACACACACACTAAGTAACACACACACACACACACACACACTAAGTAACACACACACACACACACACACACTAAGTAAAAAAAAAAACACACACACACACTAAGTATCACACACACACCCACTAAGTAACACACACACACACACACACATACACTAAGTAACACACACACACACACACTAAGTAACACACACACACACACACACATGAGACACACTAACACACACAAACACACACACACACACTGAGTAACACACACTAACACACACAAACAAACACACACACACACAGTAAGTAACACACACAAACACACAAACACACACACACACAGTAAGTAACACACACACACACACACACACAGTAAGTAACACACACTAACACACACACACACACACACACACACACACACACACACACACACACACTAAGTAACACACACAAATACGCACACACACAAACACACACACACACACACACACTAAGTAACACACACACACACACACACACACACACACACACACACACACACTATGTAACACACACTATCACACACACTCTGCTTCAGTTACGAACTAGGATTTTTCTACCCGACATATTACACATTAAACGTACATCAAAGGTGAGTGAGAGCCTTCTCGTGATGTTTTTTGTTCAAGGTGTAAGTCTCGTGCATTTCATGCTTATCTTTTCCCAACGTGTGGGATGAGTCACTCAGTAATTCGACGAATCTTTGATACACGCCCCACCTACCATTGGTGGATGCCACGGTGTCAGCAGATTTTAGGTAGCGCTGCAGAGACAGAGCAACAGGTGTCTCATTTATAATTTACTACCTTCCCTTTATTGTATTGTTTGTCTTCATCTTTGTTGCAAGAGCGCACTGTGCGTCAGTGACACGGTCGGCACGGCAATCGGGGTCTTGCGCGGGTAAATGTGAAGAATGCCTTTCCATGTTGCACGAGGCACTTCCGGAGGGGCTTCCAGGGTCCTGGTCGATCATAAAGCAGATGGGCACTTCATTTGAATGCGCAGATGGGCACTTCTTTTGATTAAAATTATTGATGGATTTGAACGGGAAGCGTTGGAAATTTGGAAGTTAAATTGGAAAATAAATAATTGTATCAAAATAAATAAAGGAACAAAGGAGTTCCTGACGTTGTAGGAGAACCACCGAAAGCTGGACAAATATTAAGATTTCCTATTGAAGCTTTTTTTGAAAAAAAAAATTGTCCCCATTGTGTCTGTGTCAATGAAAGACCATATCAAGTAGTTATGCAACAGCGGGCCCATTGTTCTGCCTCCAGATGTCTGGTCATTTTTAGGCCAATTTTAGAAGAGGTAACAGCCAACAGGTGTGGCGGTGTTTACCAGGACAGGATGACAATGGATTCTAACCGAGTACATGTTCACCTCAAACAGATCGTTCCGTACGGTTGAAAGATCGTCACAGGTACATCCTTATCCGGAGATTATAGAGTTAGAGATGGAGACGTCGTCATATCGGCAGACAACATGACATATACAGCAGAGACAAATATTTCGATCCATGTGAAGATCGATAGATACCAAACACCTCTGGGCAGAACTATGATGGAGCTAAGTGACCTGGAGGATCGGATCAACGCGTCTCAGTTGAACCTATCCCAGGTGTGGCCTCTTATAGTTGTCCAAACCTGCTTTTGTTTTATCTCTGTCACGTTCTCCAAAATGGCTGCGCCTGGTCGACCCAAGGTCTTTTAAACAAGAGCGGTTTCGTTACTCTCCTTTGGCATCTAAAAGTTGGATTTGAGATACGGAAAAGTAGAAGCTTCTCTTTTAAGAGGAGTTCATAGTTGCTCCAATTATTTTCACAGTTGTTTGAAAGTTACCATTTAGAGCTTTTCTGGTGGCAGGATTATCATGGCAGGTGTTAGCAGATAGAGGAAGTCCTCTGTCTGTGTGATTGTCTGCAATGCCCTCAATATCTGGAAAAGTAGAAGCTTCTCTTTTAAGAGGAGTTCATAGTTGCTCCAAATATTTTCTCAGTTGTTTGAAAGTTAGCATTTAGAGCTTTTCTGGTGGCAGGATTATCATGGCAGGTGTTAGCAGATAGAGGAAGTCCTCTGTCTGTGTGATTGTCTGCAATGCCCTCAATATCTGTCTGCCTGGGCTTTTCATGCACCAAATCACATGACGGAGGGGGTCCCGTCGCCTTCCTTGTGGCGAGGCAGAGCAATGGCCTAAGCTTCTTAATTTCCCTCGCCCCTGGGCTTAAACAATGAGTGGTCTACAAAGCAGTCTGCAAACCGAGCCCCCCCCCCCCCTGCGGCCTGCTGCGCCTGCCATCTGCCTGCTTTCGTGTTACCGCACCGCTATTGGCTGAACCACCTGGCGCAGAGCTCTCCCATTGGTTGTTGCCTTCACAATGAGCTTGCTATATATATGTGAAGTTGCAAGACTGGTTGCAGGACTGGGAAGATCATGGGGTGCGGCTGACCATGTGTGGTGGAGAACGAGCGCGAGATGTGAGAACAACTTTAGTAAGTTCTCTTCCTTTTCTTAGATTGTAATCCGTGTTCAGAGAATTTGATGAGAATGAGCTGTAATTTGCTTGTTAACTTCCTCAATTCGAGAATTGAATGCTTGGAGTTTCTCAAATGATTTGTAACCCTTAACTACAGCAGCAAATGTCTCTCTGCTCACCTTCACTCTTTCATTCCTCTTTTCCCCCACCTCTGGAATAAACTCCCTCACTCTCTTCAATCCCCTCCTCCCTCCAGGTCTTTATAACAGCTGTTCACCCCAATCTCTTATCTTCCCCCATCAAAAACCTTGATCGTTTCTACCCCCGTTAATTCACCCCAGATCCACTTTTCTGAAATACCGACTTCTTTCCTGGAAGTCCTAGCTGTTTTTGGGGTCCATGTGTTTTTTTGTTTTGTTTTTTTACTCCATGACATGACATTTTTACCTCCCTCACCCCTCACCCCCCTTCCCACGCCTTGTCCTCCCAAGCTCTCACCCTCCCACAGATCTCCCGATGTCCGTGCTCTCAAATGTTGTTCTTGTGTGCTTCCCCCTCTCCCCATCTGGTCTCCCGCTCCCTTTCTTTTGTCTTACGTGTCCGTTTGTTTTTTTGTCATTAATGTTAGCTCTTACACGAGCCTCGATCTTGTATACTAAAAAAAAAAAAAATCACAAAGTTTTTAATATCCTCATATTCTTGCACTGTATGATTTATTGTGTTGAAGCTTGGAGAGAACTATCCACGATGCATCATCATCATCTCACCATTTTCCACTGCTCGCAGCCTCCTCTTCTCACCACTTCAACGCTGCACGGATACATCTCTCCAACATGGAATCCCTTGTCAGGTGCAAATACTGTTGTCCACATGTCAGACCTTTTCGCATTTGAAATTTTCATTTCCTTCTCTCAACCCATCGCGAAGAAGCTTCCGGAAGCCATTAGCAAGATAAGCTAAGAGAGCCGTGGGAGATATGGGGGAGAGAATCCAAAACGGGCTCGGAGGATATTAGTCGACGACTTCTTTAGCTGCCCCAATTATTTCCACCCCGTTGTTCGGTGGGCTGGGGAGTGTTTTTTGACCAAGTCTCCAACGAAATGGCTGGTCGGGCCTGACATTTGACTGAGGGTGTCAGGATTTTCATTTTTCTTTTCTGGTGTATCTGCAATTACTCCTCCAGTTTGGCCACCAATTGATGCTGGCAGACAGGATACCAATCCTAGGGGATGGCTCAGTGTGTAATGCAGCGCCTTGTCTGTGAAGCACCAATCCGACAATTTATCGTCAGGTAGGGGATTTAACTGAGTGGATAGCGCAAGAGTAGATCGGTTACCTCTGTACGATTCCATCGGATGCTTGGGCCGATGTTAGCGTAGTAGGTGAATGCTGAAATTTGAGGGGGTGGTATGGATGGGAATTTTTCAGGCCCTTATCTTTCATCTTTCCATAATTTGGCAGGCATGGTGAGTCGGTGTCAATGAGCTCCTCGGCTGGCATTCCAGCTCTGAAAAAGTATGGTTTCCTACTTGAGCTGCCGGAGATGAAATTTGAGGAACAGCTCCAAAGTTTGGCAAGATAAAGTTAACTTGATCTGAAAAGAGAGTTTTAAGGATGACTGTATTTTGGAATCTGTCCAGATAGTTAATAATCGCAGAGTGATTTTCACGGGCTTGGGGATGTTCGTGTACACGGGCATACAAGCTGGTCGAAGTTGGACGAGTACCAGGAGAGTTCAAATTTAGAGGCAAAAGGGTTCCAAACTTTCCTTTCCCTGAACCGCTGCCTGCTTGGCGTGTTTAATTGTCGGCTATTGATGTTTTCGGAGCAGGCAGCAGCACATCGTGGATTTTCCTGGAACTTTCGGGCATGGGCGTTTGGCTCATCACCTTTCACAGATGACCGTACACGGTACTCTGAATCGTGGATCTCTTATTTATTTTCCCTAGTAAAGTTTGGAATTGAGTTTGAGATGCCTGCTTTCCATAGCGGTTGATGTAA
The DNA here is from genome assembly GCF_964187855.1 of Myxine glutinosa. NCBI lineage: Eukaryota > Metazoa > Chordata > Myxini > Myxiniformes > Myxinidae > Myxine > Myxine glutinosa. The sequence continues at coordinate 72,680,730 of NC_136274.1, read as the reverse complement.
AAATGGCTTTTTTGACATTTTTTGGGAGAGATTCCAGTACCTTTTTGTTCATTTGTTTTCCTTTAACGCTACAAGTTTTTGTTGATATTTGGGTCAGTTATTGTCAGCACACCACGGTCCCAAATGCAAGTAGACGTTTCTGTCTTGATGTTCATATTGTATGCCCAGATCCGTCTTGATGTTCACATTGTATGCCCAGAGCTTCCTGGAAGGCTGCACAAAACTGAGCGTGGATACATTCGAGTGAACAATCAAGTTGCCTCATTAGGGCGTTACTTAGAAGTATCAGCACACAAACAGTAGCAGCGAAGCTTCTTGATATGTTTGGCAAAACCATGTAACGTGTGATTATTGCAATTTAAATGACTTTGGGGAGAAGGGGGGAATAGGAACAAATACTCTGTTTCTCTTCTCATTAGGGAGTCGGAAGCAAGGATGTGACTAGGACTCCTTTGCTGGAAGAGGGACTTCGAGGACGACGCTGCGGGTGCAATGCTTCGCTTTTGGGAAGGAGACCGGTGGTGAAAATGCAGCTCCGCATCTCTACCTGGACTGTCCGTTCGAGCTTTGTACCGGGATGATACTAATTGAGAACGTGTTGCTCAGTAGAACATTGCGTGTGATGATAACATTTGCTTTGGCTGTCGTTATGACTTATTCTGTCTGGGGAATTCTGAATTGTAATCAGCTTCATGGCCTGAGAACCAACTTAAGAAGATCTTTAAAGGGCCGCCAAAAGAATCCGACAAATTAATGGTTCGTGTATGGTTGCAGGAGCACAAGACACCCTGTGGGATAATTTGGTCTGGCTGTTTTGAGGGGCTTGGTTTTAATCACCTTTGCAGAGTCATTTCAGTGAGAGAACGTCAATTCTCGAGCAAATTGGCCGAGCTATGGTCCGCGACACAGGAAATTTTTCCTTAACATTGAGACCCTTGGGTGACATGGCATGGCAATGGCATGATGTAATATCAGAGGAGGGCGTGCAGGAGGAGATGGAGTGGAGTTACGGGGAAGAAAGGGAAGTCGCAGAGTGCTGGGAGATTGGGTGAAATGCACCTGTGCTTAGATCAGAGCAACGTTTTCAAAAGGGCCTCTCATGAAAGGGCAGCTCAGCACTTTGGCTGGATGCATTGTGTCGGTGTGGGTACAGGTTAGAAAAGGTAGGGGCGCCAACATTGATGTGAGCACACCTTTTGAGGGGGGATGATAAAAGCGTCCTTTGGCCGAGGCCTTAAGGGCCTCTGTGCCACGTAACCCAAATCATGGGTGTTCCTGTTTCATGCTCATTCGTGAGGTGCATGCTTTTGACGGACATAGAGCGGTGATGAAAGAGATGAGACCTCTGCAATTATTGTATTTTCGCATCAGGTGAGTATTTCGTGCCTAGCTTTGCTTCGGCTTTTGAACGAATAGGCGTAGAACAACAATAACATGCACCCAGTAACAATTCAATAACATGAGCAACAATAACATGCATCCATCGTGTACTAACACACTAACACACTAACGCACTAACCTCACTAACGCACTAACACACTAATGCTCTAACAGATATTGACTTCCTTTGCTTGTTTTAACCTTACTAACTCTGAACTAAACTCTGCCACTAACCAAAACATTACCTGTTATGTCACTAACATTACTAACGATGTACTAATCGATTATTAATAAATCCTGACTTGAACTCTAATCAAATTAAACGAACGAGCATGCTGCAAACTCCTAGACTAAAATGTATACCCTGTGCATGCTCATATACGTATACCTGTCTGCGGCCGGCCGTGCTTTCTAAAGTTTAAGTGAGATGTGTCGTGTTTAATCATCCGACTGTGATTTTTCTACTAATGGATACTGAACCATGTTACTAACACACTAACACAGACTGATTTTTTTTACTAACTCTACTAAAGATTCCTCCGAGGCCCTGTCCTAGACGGGATGTGCCGGAGATGGTCTGTGATGCAGAGCGTTTCGTTTCAGTCTTTTAAACTAACTTCCGGGTCTCGCTTGCCAGAGAGGCCGCACGAGGCAAGTTGCCCGTGGCAGACCTTTCAACTAACTTCCGGGTCTCGCTACCAGAGAGGCCGCACGAGGCAAGTTGCCCGTGGCAGACCTTTCAACTAACTACCGGGTCTCGCTGCCGGACAGGCCCAGGTGGCCAGTCAAGGCCTCACCATAATGTCGCGCGTGGTGCGTGGCGACACATGCAAGGCCTTGGCTTCTTTCCAATGTCATGGCCGATGGCCTGCCTCCGTCAGGATCAAGTGCAGACAATTTGGTTGCTTGTGCAATTCTCAAAGGAAAAGGGTGGCAAGACCTCTTAATTGGACTGGTGCATGCAACAGATTGAAACCGTTGCCCTTGCGTAAATCTCGCGGGATCTGATGAGATTCTCGTCCCATCTCAATAGAAATCGGATGTCTTGTGCAGTTTAATTTTAAATCCGGCTCAGGTAAACTGGAATAAAACCTGTTTTAGTGATCAGGATCGTCTTCCAAAGGAAGTCCCGCAACAAAGTATTTTTTCAAATTTGGGTGAATCAGTGGTTTTGTGAAATCTCTTGTTTACATCGGTTGCTCAGGGCAGTTTTACTGCATTTCCCACATTTGATTTGGGCCTCGTTTATTTGCAAACACGTTTTGTTGCCAAATATCAGGGAATATGTGAAAACCAAATGGAGCAAACACTTTTCTGTTGGATCTCCTCTCGAAGCCAAGGCCTTTCGTACGGAGCCCGCAGTGTGTACTAACAGTCTACTAACCCTACTAACCCACTAACACGGACTAATGAGGAGTATGCATGATTCTTGAGGGTGCTAATTATGGTTATATCAGCAGTGCCTGTTGCCTTCGCCATGCACCCAAGTGGACACGGTAGACGATGCCTCGTGTTCAAAAATCGCATCGACTCAGGAATGATCTAGGATGGATCCATTAATACCTCCAAGCCCCTTGTCCAGCTCAAACTCGACTTGTAATGTGAAGCTTGGTCAGGTAACTAATAGCTACCACGCCCCTTCCCAGTTGCAACCACGCCCCTTCCCAGTTTCTGTTCCACCCATCTCCCAGTTGCGACCACGCCCCTTCCCAGTTGCGACCACGCCCCTTCCCAGTTGCTTTCCCACCCCCTTCCCAGTTGCTGTTCCATCCATCTCCCAGTTGTGACCACGCACCTTCCCAGTTGTGACCACGCCCCTTCCCAGTTGCGATCACGCCCCTTCCCAGTTGCTGTCCCACCCCCTTCCCAGTTGCGACCACGCCCCTTCCCAGTTGCTGTTCCATCCATCTCCCAGTTGCGACCACGTCCCTTCCCAGTTGCTGTCCCACCCCCTTCCCAGTTGCGACCACGCCCCTTCCCAGTTGCTTTCCCACCCCCTTCCCAGTTGCTGTTCCATCCATCTCCCAGTTGCGACCACGCCCCGTCCCAGTTGCTGTTCCATCCATCTCCCAGTTGCGACCACGCCCCTTCCCAGTTGCTGTTCCATCCATCTCCCAGTTTCGACCACGCCCTCCCCAGTTGTGACCACGCCCCTTCCCAGTTGCGATCACGCCCCTTCCCAGTTGCTGTCCCACTCCCTTCCCAGTGGCGACCACGCCCCTTCCCAGTTGCTGTCCCACCCCCTTCCCAGTTGCTGTCCCACCCCCTTCCCAGTTGCTGTCCCACCCCCTTCCCAGTTGCGATCACGCCCCTTCCCATTTGCTGTCCCACCTCCTTCCCAGTTGCGACCACGCCCCTTCCCAGTTGCTGTCCCACCTCTTCCCAGTTGCTGTCCCACCCCCTTCACAGTTGCTTCCACGCCCCGTCCCAGTTGCTGTTCCACCCACCTCCCACTTGCGACCGCGCCCCTTCCCAATTGCTGTCCCTCCCCCTTCCTAGTTGCGACCACGCCCCTTCCCTATGGATAGAAAGCGCGTCCTGTGTGACCTTCCTTATTTATTAATAAATTTGATCTAATATTTATTGCAGTGAATCGGTGAAACTGTCCTTGACGTTGTTGACATTATCCTGCCCAATAAAACGTGCATTTCGAGAACGTCTACGTATTGCCCTTTGGCGTGAACGGGTTTCACGTGATGATGTATGTGATGAGATGTGGATGGAAAAACAAAAACAGCCAAGTCCGCGTGACCTCCGGTAGCGTGGGCACGCGCTTTTATTGATCACGTGGAGTGTTCCAAGCCCCGAATTTCAACCAGGGGTAGATGAGGGTTCTGTTGGGAGTGGGTTGTTCTTGGAGAAAAACCCCCAAACTAGGCTGGAAAAAGTCGACAATGATAGTTGTATTTATGATAATTTTCTTGTTGACGAGCGTGTTCTGGAGTGGAGTTTGATAAATCATTGCTGAAGTCGAAGGGGAGATTGCACCTGGTAATGGCGGAACTCTCCGGCAGCACAGGAGGTACTGTGGCCACGGTAGCCGCTGGGAATTGGTAATAAATTCACCTGGACGATAAAACACACACACACACACATACCCATAAATACATATAGGGTGTTGCAAATTTTTTTTTTTTTTTTTTTTGTATACAAGATCGAGGCTCGTGAAAGAGCGAACATTAATCACACAGAAAGACAAACAGACACATAAAACAAATAACATCGGGAGCGGTAGACAAGATGGGGAGAGAGGGGGAAGGACACAAACACAACATTTGAGAGCAGGGACCGAGAGACATGGAGACATCGAGAGATCTGTGGGAGGGAGAGGGCTTTGGGGGGGAGGCATGTGAAGGGGGGGAGGCATGTGAAGGGGGGGAGGCATGTGAAGGGGGGGGGGGGTGGGAGAGGTATAAACATATGGACACTGCCAGGATTTCCAGGAAATAAGTTGGAATTTCAAACAAGGTGGATCTGGGGTGAATTAGTGGGGGTAGAAAAGATCAAGGTTATGGATGGGGGAAGATAAGAGATGGTGGTGAACAGCTGTTTTAAAGACCTGGAGGGAGGAGAGGGATTGAAGGGAGTGTGGGAGTTTGTTCCACAGGCGGGAGAAAAGAGGAATGAAAGAGTGAAGGTGAGCAGAGAGCCGAGATTTCGGCAGTTTAACCATCAGAGGGTTGCTGGCAGATCTTGTGCGACCTGTAGGAATATTTGGGGGACAGAGCACAGAGAGAGCTGGGGGAGCAAGGCCGGAGAGGAGTCGGTAGAAGACAGAAAGACCACCTACCTGCCTGCGGTGAGTGAGTGAAAGGCCCTCAGAGATAGCTTCATCGCGGGAGATTCCAATGATTTTGAAAGCTTTGGATTCAACAGCGTGACGCCGAGCCAGGTGTGAGGCAGGAGCACCAGCCCATAGGGGAGAACAGTATTCCATTGAGCTGCGGATGAAAGCCTTGTATGTGGTGAGGAGCTCAGGTGTGCCGAGGAAGGACTTCGCACGACGGAGGATGCCCAGTCGGCGACTGGCTTTGGAGGCCAGCTTGGAAATGTGGTTTTCCCAAGAAAGATCATGGCAGATAGTGAGACCCAAAAGCTTGAGTGACAGAACTTCTTGGAGAGGATTGTTGAGAAAGTAGATGGGAGGGTTGTCCAGTCGATCTTTTCGGAGAGACATAGTAAGAGAGTGAGATTTGGCAGGATTGAAAGACATGTTCCACTTGTTTGACCAGTCTGTGATTTTGTCCAGGTCTTCAGAGAGTGAGGAGGCTGCAGACTGCCGATCTGAGGGAAGAGGAATGGAGCGGCAGAGAGTGGAGTCATCAGCAAAGAGATAGAGAGGATTTTCCAGAGAGTCAGAGAGATCATTGATAAAGACCAGAAAAAGCACAGGGCCCAGCACACTTCCTTGGGGAACTCCAGCCTGAACAGGAAGGGGAGATGAGAGAAATCCATTCAGGGCCACACGTTGACTACGACCAGAGAGGAAGTCCGCAAGCCATGCATGGAGATTTCCATGGATACCATAGGAGGAGAGTTTGGTGAGCAGAACTGGGTGCCAGACCGTATCAAAGGCCCTTGATATGTCAAGGGAGACAGCTCTGATTTCCTGTTTGGCATTGAGGACCTCCATCCATTGTTGAGACAGCAGAAGCAGCATGTCCAGAGTAGAGTGACCTGGTCTGAAACCAAATTGATGATCAGAGATCAAGCCATTGGAGAAGAGGAAAGATTTCATATCCGAAGCAATGATGGATTCCATGACTTTGCTGATAATTGGGAGCAGGCTGATTGGTCTGTAGTTGCAAGGATCTGTTTTTGCACCTTTTTTGTGTAAAGCGGTAATGTTAGCTGATTTCCAGGATGCTGGCAGATGACCTTGAGCAAAAGATAGGGTGAAAAGAACAGAGAGAGGTTGAGATAGAGCGGCAGAGCAGGATTTTAGGACCCGTGGGCTGATGCCGTCTGGTCCAGTTGCAGAATCAGAGTCGAGGTTTGACAAAAACTCCTCCACCTTGTCAGGAGAGAAGGACACAGAGTCCAGGAGCAGTTGGGTTCGACTGGGAAAGGTGGGAACAGAGAGAGATGGGTTTGGGACTAAGGATTTCGAGGCGAACACAGAGTTGAGGCATTCGGCTTTGTCACGTGCGATGTCAACTGTGTGTCCATTTGAGGTAAGGGAGGGGATGGAGGGGGAACAAACACCAGAAACGGATTTGACCAGACGCCACCAGGATTTGGAGGAAGGAGACAGGTTTGAGAGTTCATTCTTGAGTGAGGAGAGATAGTGCTTCCTGGCACTCCTGAGGGTAGACACACACTTGTTCCGAGCTTGGTGGAAGGAACTGAGATTTCCTTCAGTTGGATTAGCCTTCCAAGAGGCAAAGGCAAGTTGTTTCAGGGCAACTGCCTCACCACAAGATTCAGTGTACCATGGACGGGAGGAAGGGTAAGACAATTGAAGGCGAGATGGGATAAATCTGTGCATGAGAGAGATCAGTTTGCTTTGGAAGAATTCCCAGGAAGAATTGATGTCAGAGGCAGTGGAGATGGGAGACCAATCCAGACGATTGATGGCTGCTTGAAGACCGTCCCAGTCGGCCTGAGTGAAATGCCAGACTCGTCGACGCTGAGGAGGCTCTCTGAGAATGGCCAGAGAGATGTCCACTTGTCCATATTGACCACATGTCCGTGATTTTTTAAATTCAAATTTCGCGTGCGTCATCATGACGTGTCGCGCACGTTGCCTGCGTGATGTCTCTGTCATATTTGCGACTAATGTTCGTGTCTTTGCTGAAATCTTTTAAAAGTCGACTTCAAATGGTTTCTGAAGCTAATGGTGGACATATTGACGCGTATTAAACGTGAGTTTTAAATATTTGAATGAAATAAAGCTTTTGGTTGGATTTTCATCCGATTGAAACTTCATTTCATCTTTGGGGAAAAAAGTATCATTTATTTTGCAACACCCCTTACATACCCATACACACACATACATACAGACACGCATACATACACACATACATGCACACATACCCATAAATACACACACACACACACACACATACACATACATATACCCATAAATACACACACACATACACACACACACACACACACACACACACACACACACACACACACACGTTGAACAAGTTGTAGACGGGACAAGGTTTCTCTACTCAAATACCAAATCGTTACCTCTTTCTGTTCGGTTGTTCGAAGATGAGCGTTGTTGTTGATCAACCTTATCTCACAAACAGAGTTACCATGCTGGTCATTATAGGTTGTGATAACAACTTGGTTTCCTAAGAACCATCCACCTGTGTTGGGCATCATTCATGCAGACAAGAGTGACGTATAAATCAATCGTTATCCGATGCAAACAAAGTTTCAGCTATGGAGGATTAGGGGTGTTGCGAGATAACTGAAGACGAAGTGCAGGAACGCTGGAGGACATCGCTCAACACGAAGCAGCATCACACGGGATGGAAGGTTTTTGGGCGAGCCAGGTCGGTGTTGCTGTTGTTGTTGCTCGGTATGCAGGGTGTGGGTTGTGTCTGCTGGTTGCATCATTCCTGGAAGCGCAGCTTTGCCGCTGATGCAGTGCCCCACATTACCATTCAGCTGGTACTCCTTTTTCCGACCTCGGAAGGATGTCAGGCTGAGTCGACCCACCTGGTGTTATTTAACGGCTCGACGGGGGTTCAAACTCATGACCCCAAGATCTCAAGCCAGCCACCTTCACCGTTCAGCTAACAGGAGGCTTGGCAAGCCGGGTATAAGGCTTTGCGAGACGAAAATAGAAAAATTAAGAGGTATATTGCACCTGTTGTGGTTACAACGACTTCAGAAATGATCACGTGTGTTTCAAGTCATTTGACGTCACAAAGACATGATCGTTGGGAGTAAGGTCCCAATATTTGGGTCGGGATCGGGAGACTCCTCAGAGGAAGGAAATATGGATCGCTCTGATCCACAGTCCTGGGCTCTGATCCACAGTCATGAGCTCTGATACACATTCCTGAGCTCGGATCCACATTCTTGAGCTCGATTCCATAGTCCTGAACTCTGATCCAATGTCTTGAGATCGGATCCATAGTCCTGAGCTCTGGTCCATTGTCTTGAGATCGGATCCATAAACCTGAGCGCTGATCCAATGTCTTGAGATCGGATCCATAGTCCTGAGCTCTGATCCATTGTCTTCAGTTCGGATTCATAGTCCTGAGCTCTGGTCCATTGTCTTGAGATCGGATCCATAAACCTGAGCGCTGATCCAATGTCTTGAGATCGGATCCATAGTCCTGAGTTCTGATCCATACAGTCATGAGCTCTGATCCATCGTCCTGAGCTCTGATCCATAGTCATGAGCTCTGATCCATACAGCCATGAGCTATGATCCATAGTCCAGAGCTCTGATCCATACAGTCATGAGCTATGATCCATAGTCCTGAGCTCTGATAGATAGTCCTGAGCTCTGATCCATAGTCCTGAGCTCTGATTCATAGTCCTGAGCTCTGATCCATAGTCCTGACTTCTGATCCATATAGTCATGATCTCTGATCCATAGTCATGAGTTCTGATCCATACAGTCATGAGCTCTGATCCATCGTCCTGAGCTCTGATCCATAGTCATGAGCTCTGATCCATACAGCCATGAGCTATGATCCATACTCCTGAGCTCTGATCCATCGTCATGATCTCTGATCCATACAGTCATGAGCTATGATCCATAGTCCTGAGCTCTGATAGATAGTCCTGAGCTCTGATCCATAGTCCTGAGCTCTGATTCATAGTCCTGAGCTCTGATCCATAGTCCTGACTTCTGATCCATATAGTCATGATCTCTGATCCATAGTCATGAGTTCTGATCCATACAGTCATGAGCTCTGATCCATCGTCCTGAGCTCTGATCCATAGTCATGAGCTCTGATCCATACAGCCATGAGCTATGATCCATACTCCTGAGCTCTGATCCATAGTCATGATCTCTGATCCACAGTCATGATCTCTGATCCACAGCCATGAGCTCTGATCCACAGTCATGAGCTCTGATCCACAGTCATGATCTCTGATCCATAGTCCTGAGCTCTGATCCATAGTCCTGACTTCTGATCAGTATAGTCATGATCTCTGATCTATATAGTCATGAGCTCTGATCCATATAGTCATGAGCTCTGATCCACAGTCATGAGCTCTGATCCATAGTCATGAGCTCTGATCCATACAGTCATGAGCTATGATCCATAGTCCTGAGCTCTGATAGATAGTCCTGAGCTCTGATCCATAGTCCTGAGCTCTGATTCATAGTCCTGAGCTCTGATCCATAGTCCTGACTTCTGATCCATATAGTCATGATCTCTGATCCATAGTCATGAGTTCTGATCCATACAGTCATGAGCTCTGATCCATCGCCCTGAGCTCTGATCCATAGTCATGAGCTCTGATCCATACAGCCATGAGCTATGATCCATACTCCTGAGCTCTGATCCATAGTCATGATCTCTGATCCACAGTCATGATCTCTGATCCACAGCCATGAGCTCTGATCCACAGTCATGCGCTCTGATCCACAGTCATGATCTCTGATCCATAGTCATGAGCTCTGATCCATATAGTCATGATCGCTGATCCATAGTCCTGAGCTCTGATCCACAGTCATGAGCTCTGATCCGTACTCCTGAGCTCTGATCCATATATTCATGATCTCTGATCCATATAATCATGATCTCTGATCCATATATTCATGATCTCTGATCCATATAATCATGATCTCTGATCCACATAATCATTATCTCTGATACATATAGTCATGATCTCTGATCCATAGTCATGAGCTCTGATCCATATAGTCATGATCTCTGATCCATAGTCATGAACTCTGATCCATAGTCCTGAGCTCTGATCCACAGTCATGAGCTCTGATCCATATAGTCATGATCTCTGATCCATAGTCATGATCTCTGATCCATAGTCATGATCTCTGATCCAGAGTCATGATCTCTGATCCGCAGTCATGAGCTCTGATCCATATAGTCATGATCTCTGATCCATAGTCATGATCTCTGATCCATAGTCATGATCTCTGATCCACAGTCATGATCTCTGATCCATCGTCATGATCTCTGATCCATATTCATGAGCCCTTATCTTCAGTCATGATTTATGATCCATAGTCATGAGCTCGGATCCACAGTCATGTGCTCGGATCCACAGTCATGTGCTCGAATCCACAGTCATGAGCTCTGATCCATATAGTCATGATCTCTGATCCATAGTCATGATCTCTGATCCATAGTCATGATCTCTGATCCATAGTCATGAGGTCTGATCCACAGTCATGATGTCTGATCCACAGTCATGAGCTCTGATCCACAGTCATGAGCTCTGATCCATATAGTCATGATCTCTGATCCATAGTCATGATCTCTGATCCAGAGTCATGATCTCTGATCCGCAGTCATGAGCTCTGATCCATATAGTCATGATCTCTGATCCATAGTCATGATCTCTGATCCACAGTCATGATCTCTGATCCATCGTCATGATCTCTGATCCATAGTCATGAGCTCTTATCTTCAGTCATGATTTATGATCCATAGTCATGAGCTCGGATCCACAGTCATGTGCTCGGATCCACAGTCATGTGCTCGGATCCACAGTCATGAGCTCTGATCCATAGTCCTGAGCTCTGATAGATAGTCCTGAGCTCTGATCCATAGTCCTGAGCTCTGATTCATAGTCCTGAGCTCTGATCCATAGTCCTGACTTCTGATCCATATAGTCATGATCTCTGATCCATAGTCATGAGCTCTGATCCATACAGTCATGAGCTCTGATCCATCGTCCTGAGCTCTGATCCATAGTCATGAGCTCTGATCCATACAGCCATGAGCTATGATCCATACTCCTCAGCTCTGGTCCATTGTCTTGAGATCGGATCCATAAACCTGAGCGCTGATCCAATGTCTTGAGATCGGATCCATAGTCCTGAGCTCTGATCCATTGTCTTCAGGTCGGATTCATAGTCCTGAGCTCTGGTCCATTGTCTTGAGATCGGATCCATAAACCTGAGCGCTGATCCAATGTCTTGAGATCGGATCCATAGTCCTGAGCTCTGATCCATTGTCTTCAGATCGGATCCATAGTCCTGAGCTCTGGTCCATTGTCTTGAGATCGGATCCATAAACCTGAGCGCTGATCCACAGTCATGAGCTCTGATCCATAGTCCTGAGATCGGATCCATAGTCATGACCACGATCCATAGTCATGACCTCTGATCCACGGTCCTGAGCTCTGATCCATAGTCATAAGCTCTGCCCAATAGTCATGAGCTCTGATCCATAGTCCTGACCACAGATCCACAGTCATGAGCTCTGATCCATAGTCCGGACCACAGATCCATAGTCATGAGCTCTGATCCACAGTCATGAGCTCTGATCCATAGTCCTGACCACGGATCCATAGACCTGAGCTCTGATCCATAGTCATGATCTCTTTTCAATAGTCATGAGCTCTGATCCATATAGTCATGATCTCTGATCCATATTCCTGAGCTCTGATCAATATAGTCATGATCTCTGATCCATCATCATAATCTCTGATCCATGTAGTCATGAGCTATGATCCATAGTCAAGAGCTCTGATCCATAGTCCTGAGCTCTGATCCATAGTCCTGACTTCTGATCAGTATAGTCATGATCTCTGATCCATATAGTCATGAGCTCTGATCCATATAGTCATGAGCTCTGATCCACAGTCATGAGCTCTGATCCATAGTCATGAGCTCTGATCCATACAGTCATGAGCTATGATCCATAGTCCTGAGCTCTGATAGATAGTCCTGAGCTCTGATCCATAGTCCTGAGCCCTGATTCATAGTCCTGAGCTCTGATGCATAGTCCTGACTTCTGATCCATATAGTCATGATCTCTGATCCATAGTCATGAGTTCTGATCCATACAGTCATGAGCTCTGATCCATCGTCCTGAGCTCTGATCCATAGTCATGAGCTCTGATCCATACAGCCATGAGCTATGATCCATACTCCTGAGCTCTGATCCATAGTCATGATCTCTGATCCACAGTCATGATCTCTGATCCACAGCCATGAGCTCTGATCCACAGTCATGAGCTCTGATCCACAGTCATGATCTCTGATCCATAGTCATGAGCTCTGATCCATATAGTCATGATCGCTGATCCATAGTCCTGAGCTCTGATCCACAGTCATGAGCTCTGATCTGTACTCCTGAGCTCTGATCCATATATTCATGATCTCTGATCCATATAATCATGATCTCTGATCCATATATTCATGATCTCTGATCCATATAATCATGATCTCTGATCCACATAATCATTATCTCTGATACATATAGTCATGATCTCTGATCCATAGTCATGAGCTCTGATCCATATAGTCATGATCTCTGATCCATAGTCATGAACTCTGATCCATAGTCCTGAGCTCTGATCCACAGTCATGAGCTCTGATCCATATAGTCATGATCTCTGATCCATAGTCATGATCTCTGATCCAGAGTCATGATCTCTGATCCACAGTCATGAGCTCTGATCCATATAGTCATGATCTCTGATCCATAGTCATGATCTCTGATCCACAGTCATGATCTCTGATCCATCGTCATGATCTCTGATCCATAGTCATGAGCTCTTATCTTCAGTCATGATTTATGATCCATAGTCATGAGCTCGGATCCACAGTCATGTGCTCAGATCCACAGTCATGTGCTCGGATCCACAGTCATGAGCTCTGATCCATAGTCCTGAGCTCTGATAGATAGTCCTGAGCTCTGATCCATAGTCCTGAGCTCTGATTCATAGTCCTGAGCTCTGATCCATAGTCCTGACTTCTGATCCATATAGTCATGATCTCTGATCCATAGTCATGAGCTCTGATCCATACAGTCATGAGCTCTGATCCACATTCTTGAGCTCGATTCCATAGTCCTGAACTCTGATCCAATGTCTTGAGATCGGATCCATAGTCCTGAGCTCTGGTCCATTGTCTTGAGATCGGATCCATAAACCTGAGCGCTGATCCAATGTCTTGAGATCGGATCCATAGTCCTGAGCTCTGATCCATTGTCTTCAGTTCGGATTCATAGTCCTGAGCTCTGGTCCATTGTCTTGAGATCGGATCCATAAACCTGAGCGCTGATCCAATGTCTTGAGATCGGATCCATAGTCCTGAGCTCTGATCCATTGTCTTCAGATCGGATCCATAGTCCTGAGCTCTGGTCCATTGTCTTGAGATCGGATCCATAAACCTGAGCGCTGATCCACAGTCATGAGCTCTGATCCATAGTCCTGAGATCAGATCCATAGTCATGACCACGATCCATAGTCATGACCTCTGATCCACGGTCCTGAGCTCTGATCCATAGTCATAAGCTCTGCCCAATAGTCATGAGCTCTGATCCATAGTCCTGACCACAGATCCACAGTCATGAGCTCTGATCCATAGTCCGGACCACAGATCCATAGTCATGAGCTCTGATCCACAGTCATGAGCTCTGATCCATAGTCCTGACCACGGATCCATAGACCTGAGCTCTGATCCATAGTCATGATCTCTTTTCAATAGTCATGAGCTCTGATCCATATAGTCATGATCTCTGATCCATATTCCTGAGCTCTGATCAATATAGTCATGATCTCTGATCCATCGTCATAATCTCTGATCCATGTAGTCATGAGCTATGATCCATAGTCAAGAGCTCTGATCCATAGTCCTGAGCTCTGATCAAGAGTCCTGACTTCTGATCAGTATAGTCATGATCTCTGATCCATATGGTCATGAGCTCTGATCCATATAGTCATGAGCTCTGATCCACAGTCATGAGCTCTGATCCATAGTCATGAGCTCTGATCCATACAGTCATGAGCTATGATCCATAGTCCTGAGCTCTGATAGATAGTCCTGAGCTCTGATCCATAGTCCTGAGCTCTGATTCATAGTCCTGAGCTCTGATCCATAGTCCTGACTTCTGATCCATATAGTCATGATCTCTGATCCATAGTCATGAGTTCTGATCCATACAGTCATGAGCTCTGATCCATCGTCCTGAGCTCTGATCCATAGTCATGAGCTCTGATCCATACAGCCATGAGCTATGATCCATACTCCTGAGCTCTGATCCATAGTCATGATCTCTGATCCACAGTCATGATCTCTGATCCACAGCCATGAGCTCTGATCCACAGTCATGAGCTCTGATCCACAGTCATGATCTCTGATCCATAGTCATGAGCTCTGATCCATATAGTCATGATCGCTGATCCATAGTCCTGAGCTCTGATCCACAGTCATGAGCTCTGATCCGTACTCCTGAGCTCTGATCCATATATTCATGATCTCTGATCCATATAATCATGATCTCTGATCCATATATTCATGATCTCTGATCCATATAATCATGATCTCTGATCCACATAATCATTATCTCTGATACATATAGTCATGATCTCTGATCCATAGTCATGAGCTCTGATCCATATAGTCATGATCTCTGATCCATAGTCATGAACTCTGATCCATAGTCCTGAGCTCTGATCCACAGTCATGAGCTCTGATCCATATAGTCATGATCTCTGATCCATAGTCATGATCTCTGATCCATAGTCATGATCTCTGATCCAGAGTCATGATCTCTGATCCACAGTCATGAGCTCTGATCCATATAGTCATGATCTCTGATCCATAGTCATGATCTCTGATCCATCGTCATGATCTCTGATCCATAGTCATGAGCTCTTATCTTCAGTCATGATTTATGATCCATAGTCATGAGCTCGGATCCACAGTCATGTGCTCGGATCCACAGTCATGTGCTCGAATCCACAGTCATGAGCTCTGATCCATATAGTCATGATCTCTGATCCATAGTCATGATCTCTGATCCATATCCACCCACCTATGATCTTCACTGAGAAGATCTCTGATCCACAGTCATGAGGTCTGATCCACACTCATGATGTCTGATCCACAGTCATGAGCTCTGATCCACAGTCATGAGCTCTGATCCATATAGTCATGATCTCTGATCCATAGTCATGATCTCTGATCCAGAGTCATGATCTCTGATCCGCAGTCATGAGCTCTGATCCATATAGTCATGATCTCTGATCCATAGTCATGATCTCTGATCCACAGTCATGATTTCTGATCCATCGTCATGATCTCTGATCCATAGTCATGAGCTCTTATCTTCAGTCATGATTTATGATCCATAGTCATGAGCTCGGATCCACAGTCATGTGCTCGGATCCACAGTCATGTGCTCGGATCCACAGTCATGAGCTCTGATCCATCGTCCTGAGCTCTGATCCATAGTCATGAGCTCTGATCCACAGTTATGAGCTCTGATCCATATAGTCATGATCTCTGATCCATAGTCATGATCTCTGATCCATAGTCATGATCTCTGATCCGCAGTCATGAGCTCTGATCCATATAGTCATGATCTCTGATCCATAGTCATGATCTCTGATCCATCGTCATGATCTCTGATCCATAGTCATGAGCTCTGATCTTCAGTCATGATTTATGATCCATAGTCATGAGCTCGGATCCACAGTCATGTGCTCGGATCCACAGTTATGAGCTCGGATCCACAGTCATGAGCTCGGATCCATTGTTCTGTTTCACTTTTCATTCCTGCATTGTTCATGTGGAGTGATGGAGCCACCACGGTCGTTGCCGTTTCGCATTGCTTGCCTCCTTTTACCAAATGCCCTTTTTCCGCCATTGTTTCGTGGTAACGCCCTTTTAATGTTTTTATTAACGATGAATGTTCGCTCGCTCGAGGCAGCTCGGGTTACCTCCCTTTCCCCCGTGCCACCTCAATCACCCCCTCCATTCTCTGGTGTGAAACGGCAAAGAGCCTTTCATGCGATATGGACACGGCGGCCATCGCCAGCGGCCCGGCACTTCAATCGATGGCTCCTCTAATGGGATTCCTAAATTAACCATCAGGCCGAACAACAACTGCATTAAGTCCGAGTTCTCACGAATCAAACCTCATTAACGGGGAACAGCCTCCGGGAAACATCCTCGTGCCCCTCCTGTCCGTGACGTATGCGATCCGGGCTTGGAGCTCCCCCCCCAAACCCCAGGAAGCTTTGAGGTGAAAAAGCCTCGCACCTCCTCATGTCGCCATCTTCACTGAGAAACCGTGAGCCGAAATCGTGGGAGGGACAGAAATCTAACCGTGGAATCTCTCCACTCCAACACGGGAACGGTTTGCTTCATTGGAGTTCTGTTTCCCCCCCTCATGTAACCCTCACCCCCAATGCCCCCCTCGACCCCCTCCTTATAGGCACTCACACGATTCCAACCTTCAAACACTCCCCGCGGATTGTGCGGTCGATTCGTTGCGGGACATCGGTGGTTTTTGGGCAGACACAAGGGGAAGCCTTTGGAATTTGGGGGAATGGGGAGGGGGGGGGGGGGCTAATATATATATATAATTATATACACAGGGTGATTCAAAAAGATCAATACAACTTTGACTTCCTGCCATTTCTTTGTTTTTTGACCTGTACCATTTTCCTTTTCATGTTTTGGTGGTGTTATCGTGGTATTTGTTCCCTTGGATTTCTAGCTCCGTAGCTGAACTATGCCAGTAACTGTGGAGCAGAAAACAAAAGTGGTGGCTCTGTGGTATGAGACGAAATCAACAACATTTTCTTGGGGTGAAGAACCACCTGAGGAGATCACTGGGAGGTACCTGAAGGGGCCTAAGATCACATGCTTCTGCACCTTCAATGCCATATGGGGAATGGTAGGGCCTTACTGGTTTGAGAATGACAACAGCAGGACGGTGACGATCAAAGGTGAGCGCTACCTGGCCGTGCTTCAAAAGTTCCATAATGATGTAGCCCAAAATGTCAGCTCGGCATGACCTGGTTTATGCAGGATTGTGCACCCCCACATACCGGTGGTGGCACCATCACTTTCCTGCAGCAGCTCTTCAGAAACCACCTGTCTACGTCGAATCGCCTTGACACACTGGATGATCTGAAGCAGGAGGTGTCAGACTACCTCCAGGCAGTGCCACATGAGACCTACAAGAAAGTTGGGCAAAGCTTTGGAGTCAGGAGCAGTGCCTGTCTGAACCGTGGAGGAGCACACATCGAAAACGTCAATTACAAGGATTTTGCGTAAATGCCAATTTCATACCTTGGCCTCTCACTAACTCCAGCAGTGAGTTACTGCAATAGCAATCAGTGATAGAAAATACCATATCATAATCTTCCAAGAAATGTTTGGTCCACGTTCCTGAGGTTTCTGTTTCTTTGTAAATAAACGTTTAAAGTTGTGTCACTCTTTTTGAAACACCCTGTATAGCTGCGTCGCGATTTGATCCCAAGCTGGACAGATAAGAGGTAAGTGTGTGTGTGTGTGTGTGTGTGTGTGTGTGTATGTGTGTGTTTGTGTGTGTACACACGTATACGACATGCTCCGTAATGCGGTACCCCCTGCTGGCACATCATTTCCAATGACTTGGACCAGTTCGGGCGATCGAACTCGCACAACAACGGCAATCACAATCACCCCCGCATCACCCATTGTCAATCAATCCACAACTCTTACTTCTCCATGATAGCAATTCCAATGGAAGATTTAAAAAGCCATTTTCCAATTCAACGCGCTTTTTTATCCCCTCTCGACAAATATCTTTATTATCCCGAGTTAGACCATTCTAATTCCGGTTGGATCCAGTGCTCTTCAAATTATCGGTCGGGAGTTATCAAAGTGAGATCAGCTCGGTTCACCCGAAATGTTGTTTTCATGCCCCCATCCTCCGGTATCGAACGTGCTCATCACCCGAAGGATCTCTGTTTAAATTGCTCCGAGCCCAGGCATGTTTACCGCTGCGCCTCGTATTAAACAAACGGCCATTAAGCAGGTTGATTACCTTCTACCTCCCGGTGCAGGTATTGCAATTAAACCCGCCGCTAGGAATGACATCCGAGCGCTCGGAAATTGTTCCATTATATGACGTCACGGGTGGGCGTGGCGGAAAATGAAAGGTCCTCATGAGCCCCGTATGTTCAGGTGCAGCCAATGTGGAATATAAAGTGCATTTTATATTCTCTCGCCTCTCGCAATCTGTGCGACCCGCGGCCGGACTTTTACCTGTTAACGGTATAATACCTCCTCCATTGCTTCTTCTTATTGGGGTAAAAGCCCAAAGCCCAGAGCCCAGAGCTCAGAGCTCAGAGGGTATGGGAGGGCATTGACCCATCGAGATGGCCCATCTGAGACCCACCTGAGACCCACCAACCGATCAGTCTTCAGTTCCGAGAGGACACACTCATGTTGACGCAGCATCTTCAATGATCCTTGGTTGAATACTGAGTGCTGTTTGTACAAATCTCTCCAAGCTTAATGATGTCACTCACACTCAAACGTCCTTTAAAGTTTGGACTTCACATTTTTACTTGCGAAGATTCACATTGTAATTTGCGAAGATTTTAATTGTTACTTGAAAAGATTCACACTGTTATTTGCGAAGATTTGCATGATTTGTGAAGATTTGCATTATCACTTGAGAAGGTTTGCATTATTACTTGAGGTTTTCATTATTACTTGAGAAGGTTAGGTTTATTTGTGAAGATTCGCTTTATTTGTGAAGATTCGCTTTATTTGTGAAGATTCGCTTTATTTGCGAAGATTTGCATGATTTGTGAAGATTTGCATTATCACTTGAGAAGGTTTGCATTATTACTTGAGGTTTTCATTATTACTTGAGAAGGTTAGGTTTATTTGTGAAGATTGGCTTTATTTGTGAAGATTCGATTTATTTGCGAAGATTCGATTTACTTGCGGAGATTCACATTGTGATTTGCGAAGATTTTAATTGTTACTTGAAAAGATTCACACTGTTATTTGCGAAGATTTGCATGATTTGTGAAGATTTGCATTATCATTTGAGAAGGTTTGCATTATTACTTGAGGTTTTCATTATTGCTTGAGAAGGTTAGGTTTATTTGTGAAGATTCGCTTTATTTGTGAAGATTCGTTTTATTTGTGAAGATTCACTTTATTTGTGAAGATTCACTTTATTTGTGAAGATTCGCTTTATTTGTGAAGATTCGCTTTATTTGTAAAGATTCGCTTTATTTGTGAAGATTCGCTTTATTTGTGAAGATTCGCATTATTTGTGAAGATTCGCATTATTTGTGAAGATTCGCATTATTTGTGAAGATTCGCTGTATTTGTGAAGATTCGATTTATTTGTGAAGCTTTGCTTTATTTGTGAAGATGCAAAACTTCGCATTAGCAGGTTTTGTGAAGATTTGCTTTATTTGCGAAGATTCGCTTTGTTTGTGAAGATTTTCTTTATTTGCGAAGATTCGATTTACTTGCGAAGATTCACATTGTGATTTGCGAAGATTTTAATTGTTACTTGAAAAGATTCACACTGTTATTTGCGAAGATTTGCATGATTTGTGAAGATTTGCGTTATCACTTGAGAAGGTTTGCATTATTACTTGAGGTTTTCATTATTACTTGAGAAGGTTAGGTTTATTTGTGAAGATTCGCTTTATTTGTGAAGATTCGCTTTATTTGTGAAGATTCGCTTTATTTGTGAAGATTCGCTTTATTTGTGAAGATTCGCTTTATTTGTAAAGATTCGCTTTATATGTGAAGATTCGCTTTATTTGTAAAGAGTCGCTTTATTTGTGAAGATTCGCTTTATTTGTAAAGAGTCGCTTTATTTGTGAAGATTCGCATTATTTGTGAAGATTCGCATTATTTGTGAAGATTCGCATTATTTGTGAAGATTCGCTTTATTTGTGAAGATTCGATTTATTTGTGAAGCTTTGCTTTATTTGTGAAGATGAAAAACTTTGCATTAGCAAATTTTGTGAAGATTTGCTTTATTTGCGAAGATTCGCTTTATTTGTGAAGATTTGCTTTATTTGTGAAGATTCGATTTACTTGCGAAGGTTCACATTGTGATTTGCGAAGATTTTAATTGTTACTTGAAAAGATTCACACTGTTATTTGCGAAGATTTGCATTGTTTGTGAAGATTTGCATTATCACTTGAGAAGGTTTGCATTATTACTTGAGGTTTTCATTATTACTTGAGAAGGTTAGGTTTATTTGTGAAGATTCGCTTTATTTGTGAAGATTCGCTTCATTTGTGAAGATTCGCTTTATTTGTGAAGATTCGCTTTATTTGTGAAGATTCGCTTTATTTGTAAAGATTCGCTTTATTTGTGAAGATTCGCTTTATTTGTAAAGAGTCGCTTTATTTGTGAAGATTCGCTTTATTTGTAAAGAGTCGCTTTATTTGTGAAGATTCGCATTATTTGTGAAGATTCGCATTATTTGTGAAGATTCGCATTATTTGTGAAGATTCGCTTTATTTGTGAAGATTCGATTTATTTGTGAAGCTTTGCTTTATTTGTGAAGATGAAAAACTTTGCATTAGCAAATTTTGTGAAGATTTGCTTTATTTGCGAAGATTCGCTTTATTTGTGAAGATTTGCTTTATTTGTGAAGATTCGATTTACTTGCGAAGATTCACATTGTGATTTGCGAAGATTTTAATTGTTACTTGAAAAGATTCACACTGTTATTTGCGAAGATTTGCATGATTTGTGAAGATTTGCATTATCACTTGAGAAGGTTTGCATTATTACTTGAGGTTTTCATTATTACTTGAGAAGGTTAGGTTTATTTGTGAAGATTCGCTTTATTTGTGAAGATTCACATTATTTGTGAAGATTCACTTTGTTTGTGAAGATTCGATTTATTTGTGAAGATTCGCTTCATTTGTAAAGATTCACTTTATTTGTGAAGAGTCGCTTTATTTGTGAAGCTTTGCTTTATTTGTGAAGATGCAAAACTTCGCATTAGCAGATTTGGAGAAGATTTGCTTTATTTGCGAAGATTCGCTTTGTTTGTGAAGATTTGCTTTATTTGCGAAGATTCCATTTAGTTGTGAAGATTCGCATTGTGATTTGTGCAGATTTTAATTGTTACTTAAAAAGATTCACACTGTTATTTGCGAAGATTTGCATGATTTGTGAAGATTTGCATTATCACTTGAGAAGGTTTGCATTATTACTTGAGGTTTTCATTATTACTTGAGAAGGTTAGGTTTATTTGTGAAGATTCGCTTTATTTGTGAAGATTCACATTATTTGTGAAGATTCGCTTTGTTTGTGAAGATTCGATTTATTTGTGAAGATTCACATTCTTTGTGAAGATTCACATTATTTGTGAAGATTCACTTTATTTGTGAAGATTCACTTTATTTGTGAAGATGTGAAGATTCGCTTTATTTGTGCAGATGTGAATCTTCGCATTCACAAATTTTGTGAAGATTCGCTTTATTTGTGAAGATTCTCTTTATTTGCGAAGATTCGCATTGTTATTTGCGAAGATTCACATTGTTATTTGCAAAGATTCGCATTACTTGAGAAATTTTGCATTATTACCTTAGGTTTGTATTATTACTTTAGGTTTGCATTATTACTTGAGAAGGTTCGCTTTATTTATGAAAATTCATTTTATTTGTGAAGATTCACTTTATTTGCAAAGATTAGCTTTATTTGCGAAGATTCGCTTTATTTGCGAAGATTCATTTTATTCGTGAAGATTGGCTTTATTTGTGAAGATTCGCTTTATTTGTGAAGATTCGCTTTAATTGTGAAGATTCGCTTTATTTGCGAAGATTCACATTGTTATTTGTGGAGATTCGCATTACTTGAGAAGGTTTACATTATTACTTTAGGTTTGCATTATTACTTTAAGTTTGCATTATTACTTTAGGTTTGCATAATTACTTGAGAAGGTTCACTTTATTTGTGAAGATTCACTTTATTTGCGAAGATTCGCTTTATTTGCGAAGATTTGCTTTATTTGCAAAGAATCACTTTATTTGCAAAGATTTACTTTATTTGCAAAGATTCGCATGATTTGCGAAGGTTTGCATTGTTACTTGTGAAGGTTTGCATTGCTACTTGCGAAGGTTTGCATTATTACTTGAGAAGGTTTGCATTGCTACTTGCGAAGGTTTGCATTGCTACTTGAAAAGGTTTGCATTGCTACTTGTGAAGGTTTGCATTGCTACTTGAGAAGGTTTGCATTGCTACTTGAGAAGGTTTGCATTGCCACTTGTGAAGGTTTGCATTGCTACTTGCGAAGGTTTGCATTGCTACTTGCGAAGGTTTGCATTGCTACTTGCGAAGGTTTGCATTGCTACTTGCGAAGGTTTGCATTGCTACTTGAAAAGGTTTGCATTTGTACTTGAAAAGGTTTGCAATGCTACTTGTGAAGGTTTGCATTGCTACTTGAGAAGGTTTGCATTGCTACTTGAGAAGGTTTGCATTGCCACTTGTGAAGGTTTGCATTGCTACTTGCGAAGGTTTGCATTGCTACTTGTGAAGTTTTGCATTATTACTTGAGAATATTCGCATTATTACTTGAGAATATTTGCATTATTACCTGAGAAGATTCGAATTATTACTTGAGAAGGTTGCATTATTACTTTAGAAGATTCGCATTATTTGTGAAGATTCACATTATTACTTGAGAAGGTTTGCATTATTATTTGAGAAGGTTTGCATTATTACTTGAGAAGGTTTGCATTATTACTGGAGAAGAGTTGCATTGTTACTTGAGAAGATTCGCATTATTACTTGAGAAGGTTTGCATTATTATTTGAGAAGATTCGCATTATTACTTGAAATGATTCACATTATTACTTGAGAAGGTTTGCATTATTACTTGAGAAGGTTTGCATTTTTACTTGAGAAGATTTGCATTATTACTTGAGAAAGTTTGCATTATTACTTGAGAAGATTCGCATTATTTGCGAAGATTCACATTATTACTTGAGATGATTCGCATTATTACTTGAGAAGGTTTGCATTATTACTTGAGAAGATTCGCATTATTACTTGAGAAGGTTTGCATTATTACTTGAGAAGATTCACATTATTACTTGAGAAAGTTTGCATTATTACTTGAGAAGATTTGCATTATTTGCGAAGATTCACATTATTACTTGAGATGATTCGCATTATTACTTGAGAAGGTTTGCATTATTACTTGAGAAGATTCGCATTGTTACTTGAGAAGGTTTGCAATATTACTTGAGATGATTAGCATTATTACTTGAGAAGGTTTGCATTTTCACTTGAGATGATTCGCTTTATTTGTGAAGATTCACATTATTACTTGAGAAGATTCGCATTATTACTTGAGAAGATTCGCATTATTACTTGAGAAGGTTTGCATTATTACTTGAGATGATTCGCTTTATTTGTGAAGATTCGCATTATTACTTGAGAAGATTCGCATTATTACTTGAGAAGATTCGCATTATTACTTGAGAAGATTTGCATTATCACTTGAGAAGGTTTGCATTATTACTTGAGGTTTTCATTATTACTTGAGAAGGTTAGGTTTATTTGTGAAGATTCGCTTTATTTGTGAAGATTCGCTTTATTTGTGAAGATTCGCTTTATTTGTGAAGATTGGCTTTATTTGTGAAGATTCGATTTATTTGCGAAGATTCGATTTACTTGCGGAGATTCACATTGTGATTTGCGAAGATTTTAATTGTTACTTGAAAAGATTCACACTGTTATTTGCGAAGATTTGCATGATTTGTGAAGATTTGCATTATCATTTGAGAAGGTTTGCATTATTACTTGAGGTTTTCATTATTGCTTGAGAAGGTTAGGTTTATTTGTGAAGATTCGCTTTATTTGTGAAGATTCGCTTTATTTGTGAAGATTCACTTTATTTGTGAAGATTCACTTTATTTGTGAAGATTCGCTTTATTTGTGAAGATTCGCTTTATTTGTAAAGATTCGCTTTATTTGTGAAGATTCGCTTTATTTGTGAAGATTCGCATTATTTGTGAAGATTCGCATTATTTGTGAAGATTCGCATTATTTGTGAAGATTCGCTGTATTTGTGAAGATTCGATTTATTTGTGAAGCTTTGCTTTATTTGTGAAGATGCAAAACTTCGCATTAGCAGGTTTTGTGAAGATTTGCTTTATTTGTGAAGATTCGCTTTGTTTGTGAAGATTTTCTTTATTTGCGAAGATTCGATTTACTTGCGAAGATTCACATTGTGATTTGCGAAGATTTTAATTGTTACTTGAAAAGATTCACACTGTTATTTGCGAAGATTTGCATGATTTGTGAAGATTTGCGTTATCACTTGAGAAGGTTTGCATTATTACTTGAGGTTTTCATTATTACTTGAGAAGGTTAGGTTTATTTGTGAAGATTCGCTTTATTTGTGAAGATTCGCTTTATTTGTGAAGATTCGCTTTATTTGTGAAGATTCGCTTTATTTGTGAAGATTCGCTTTATTTGTAAAGATTCGCTTTATATGTGAAGATTCGCTTTATTTGTAAAGAGTCGCTTTATTTGTGAAGATTTGCTTTATTTGTAAAGAGTCGCTTTATTTGTGAAGATTCGCATTATTTGTGAAGATTCGCATTATTTGTGAAGATTCGCATTATTTGTGAAGATTCGCTTTATTTGTGAAGATTCGATTTATTTGTGAAGCTTTGCTTTATTTGTGAAGATGAAAAACTTTGCATTAGCAAATTTTGTGAAGATTTGCTTTATTTGCGAAGATTCGCTTTATTTGTGAAGATTTGCTTTATTTGTGAAGATTCGATTTACTTGCGAAGATTCACATTGTGATTTGCGAAGATTTTAATTGTTACTTGAAAAGATTCACACTGTTATTTGCGAAGATTTGCATGATTTGTGAAGATTTGCATTATCACTTGAGAAGGTTTGCATTATTACTTGAGGTTTTCATTATTACTTGAGAAGGTTAGGTTTATTTGTGAAGATTCGCTTTATTTGTGAAGATACACATTATTTGTGAAGATTCACTTTGTTTGTGAAGATTCGATTTATTTGTGAAGATTCGCTTCATTTGTAAAGATTCGCTTTATTTGTGAAGATTCGCTTTATTTGTAAAGAGTCGCTTTATTTGTGAAGCTTTGCTTTATTTGTGAAGATGCAAAACTTCGCATTAGCAGATTTGGAGAAGATTTGCTTTATTTGCGAAGATTCGCTTTGTTTGTGAAGATTTGCTTTATTTGCGAAGATTCCATTTAGTTGTGAAGATTCGCATTGTGATTTGCGCAGATTTTAATTGTTACTTAAAAAGATTCACACTGTTATTTGCGAAGATTTGCATGATTTGTGAAGATTTGCATTATCACTTGAGAAGGTTTTCATTATTACTTGAGGTTTTCATTATTACTTGAGAAGGTTAGGTTTATTTGTGAAGATTCGCTTTATTTGTGAAGATTCACATTATTTGTGAAGATTCGCTTTGTTTGTGAAGATTCGATTTATTTGTGAAGATTCACATTCTTTGTGAAGATTCTCATTATTTGTGAAGATTCACTTTATTTGTGAAGATTCACTTTATTTGTGAAGATGTGAAGATTCGCTTTATTTGTGCAGATGTGAATCTTCGCATTCAAAAATTTTGTGAAGATTCGCTTTATTTGTGAAGATTCTCTTTATTTGCGAAGATTCGCATTGTTATTTGCGAAGATTCACATTGTTATTTGCAAAGATTCGCATTACTTGAGAAATTTTGCATTATTACCTTAGGTTTGTATTATTACTTTAGGTTTGCATTATTACTTGAGAAGGTTCGCTTTATTTATGAAAATTCATTTTATTTGTGAAGATTCACTTTATTTGCAAAGATTCATTTTATTCGTGAAGATTGGCTTTATTTGAGAAGATTCACATTGTTATTTGTGGAGATTCGCATTACTTGAGAAGGTTTACATTATTACTTTAGGTTTGCATTATTACTTTAAGTTTGCATTATTACTTTAGGTTTGCATAATTACTTGAGAAGGTTCACTTTATTTGTGAAGATTCACTTTATTTGCGAAGATTCGCTTTATTTGCAAAGATTTGCTTTATTTGCAAAGAATCACTTTATTTGCAAAGATTTACTTTATTTGCAAAGATTTGCATGATTTGCGAAGGTTTGCATTGTTACTTGTGAAGGTTTGCATTGCTACTTGCGAAGGTTTGCATTATTACTTGAGAAGGTTTGCATTGCTACTTGCGAAGGTTTGCATTGCTACTTGAAAAGGTTTGCATTGCTACTTGTGAAGGTTTGCATTGCTACTTGAGAAGGTTTGCATTGCTACTTGAGAAGGTTTGCATTGCCACTTGTGAAGGTTTGCATTGCTACTTGCGAAGGTTTGCATTGCTACTTGCGAAGGTTTGCAAGGCTACTTGCGAAGGTTTGCATTGCTACTTGCGAAGGTTTGCATTGCTACTTGAAAAGGTTTGCATTTGTACTTGAAAAGGTTTGCAATGCTACTTGTGAAGGTTTGCATTGCTACTTGAGAAGGTTTGCATTGCTACTTGAGAAGGTTTGCAATGCCACTTGTGAAGGTTTGCATTGCTACTTGCGAAGGTTTGCATTGCTACTTGTGAAGTTTTGCATTATTACTTGAGAATATTCGCATTATTACTTGAGAATATTTGCATTATTACCTGAGAAGATTCGAATTATTACTTGAGAAGGTTGCATTATTACTTTAGAAGATTCGCATTATTTGTGAAGATTCACATTATTACTTGAGAAGGTTTGCATTGTTATTTGAGAAGGTTTGCATTATTACTTGAGAAGGTTTGCATTATTACTGGAGAAGAGTTGCATTGTTACTTGAGAAGATTCGCATTATTACTTGAGAAGGTTTGCATTATTATTTGAGAAGATTCGCATTATTACTTGAAATGATTCACATTATTACTTGAGAAGGTTTGCATTATTACTTGAGAAGGTTTGCATTTTTACTTGAGAAGATTTGCATTATTACTTGAGAAAGTTTGCATTATTACTTGAGAAGATTCGCATTATTTGCGAAGATTCACATTATTACTTGAGATGATTCGCATTATTACTTGAGAAGGTTTGCATTATTACTTGAGAAGATTCGCATTATTACTTGAGAAGGTTTGCATTATTACTTGAGAAGATTCACATTATTACTTGAGAAAGTTTGCATTATTACTTGAGAAGATTTGCATTATTTGCGAAGATTCACATTATTAATTGAGATGATTCGCATTATTACTTGAGAAGGTTTGCATTATTACTTGAGAAGATTCGCATTGTTACTTGAGAAGGTTTGCAATATTACTTGAGATGATTCGCTTTATTTGTGAAGATTCGCATTATTACTTGAGAAGATTTGCATTATTACTTGAGAAGGTTTGCATTATTACTTGAGATGATTCGCTTTATTTGTGAAGATTCGCATTATTACTTGAGAAGATTCGCATTATTACTTGAGAAGATTTGCATTATCACTTGAGAAGGTTTGCATTATTACTTGAGGTTTTCATTATTACTTGAGAAGGTTAGGTTTATTTGTGAAGATTCGCTTTATTTGTGAAGATTCGCTTTATTTGTGAAGATTCGCTTTATTTGTGAAGATTCGCTTTATTTGTAAAGATTCGCTTTATTTGTGAAGATTGGCTTTATTTGTGAAGATTCGCTTTATTTGTAAAGAGTCGCTTTATTTGTGAAGATTCGCTTTAGTTGTAAACAATCGCTTTATTTGTGAAGCTTTGCTTTATTTGTAAAGAGTCGCTTTATTTGTGAAGATTCGCTTTAGTTGTAAACAATCGCTTTATTTGTGAAGATTCGCATTATTTGTGAAGATTCGCATTATTTGTGAAGATTCACATTATTTGTGAAGATTCGCATTATTTGTGAAGATTCGCTTTATTTGTGAAGATTCGATTTATTTGTGAAGCTTTGCTTTATTTGTGAAGATGCAAAACTTCACATTAGCAGATTTTGTGAAGATTTGCTTTATTTGCGAAGATTCACTTTGTTTGTTAAGATTTGCTTTATTTGCGAAGATTCGATTGACTTGTGAAGATTCGCATTGTGACTTGCGCAGATTTTAATTGTTACTTGAAAAGATTCACACTGTTATTTGCGAAGATTTGCATGATTTGTGAAGATTTGCATTATCACTTGAGAAGGTTTGCATTATTACTTGAGGTTTTCATTATTGCTTGAGAAGGCTAGGTTTATTTGTGAAGATTCGCTTTATTTGTGAAGATTCGCATTATTTGTGAAGATTCACTTTGTTTGTGAAGATTCGATTTATTTGTGAAGATTCACATTATTTGTGAAGATTCACATTCTTTGTGAAGATTCACATTATTTGTGAAGATTCACATTATTTGTGAAGATTCACTTTTTTTTTTCTTCTTTTTTTTTTTGTTGTTGTTGTTGTTGTATACAAGATCGAGGCTCGTGAAAGAGCGAACATTAATCACACAGAAAGACAAACCGACACATAAAACATATAACATCGGGAGCGGTAGACAAGATGGGGAGAGAGGGGGAAGGACACAAACACAACATTTGAGAGCAGGGACCGAGAGACATGGAGACATCGAGAGATCTGAGAGAGGGCGAGGGCTTTGGGGGGGAGGCATGGGAAGGGGGGGGGGGGTGGGAGAGGTATAAAACATATGGACACTGCCAGGACTTCCAGGAAAGAAGTTGGAATTTCAAACAAGGTGGATCTGGGGTGAATTAGCGGGGGTAGAAAAGATCAAGGTTTTGGATGGGGGAAGATAAGAGATGGTGGTGAACAGCTGTTTTAAAGACCTGGAGGGAGGAGTGGGATTGAAGGGAGTGAGGGAGTTTGTTCCAGAGGCGGGAGAAAAGAGGAATGAAAGAGTGAAGGTGAGCAGAGAGCCGAGATTTCGGCAGTTTAACCATCAGAGGGTTGCTGGCAGATCTTGTGCGACCTGTAGGAATATTTGGGGGACAGAGCACAGAGAGAGCTGGGGGTGCAAGGCCGGAGAGGAGTCGGTAGAAGACAGAAAGACCACCTACCTGCCTGCGGTGAGTGAGTGAAAGGCCCTCAGAGATAGCTTCATCGCGGGAGATTCCAATAATTCTGAAAGCTTTGGTTTCAACAGCGTGAAGCCGAGCTCGGTGTGAGGCAGGAGCACCGGCCCATAGGGGAGAACAGTATTCCATTGAGCTGCGGATGAAAGCCTTGTATGTGGTGAGGAGCTCAGGTGTGCTGAGGAAGGACTTCGCACGACGGAGGATGCCCAGTCGGCGACTGGCTTTGGAGGCCAGCTTGGAAATGTGGTTTTCCCAAGAAAGATCATGGCAGATAGTGAGACCCAAAATCTTGAGCGACAGAACTTCTTGGAGAGGATTGTTGAGAAAGTAGATGGGAGGGTTGTCCAGTCGATCTTTTCGGAGAGATATAGTAAGAGTGTGAGATTTGTCAGGATTGAAAGACATGTTCCACTTGTTTGACCAGTCTGTGATTTTGTCCAGGTCTTCAGAGAGTGAGGAGGCAGCAGACTGCCGATCTGAGTGAAGAGGAATGGAGCGGCAGAGAGTGGAGTCATCAGCAAAGAGATAGAGAGGATTTTCGAGAGAGTCAGAGAGATCATTGATGAAGACCAGAAAAAGCACGGGGCCCAGAACACTGCCTTGGGGAACTCCAGCCTGAACAGGAAGAGGAGATGAGAGAAACCCATTCAGGGCCACACGTTGACGACGACTAGAGAGGAAGTCCGCCAGCCATGCGTGGAGATTTCCATGGATACGAAAGGAGGAGAGTTTGGTGAGCAGAGCGGGGTGCCAGACCGTGTCGAAGGCACGTGATATGTCGAGGGAGACAGCTCTAATTTCCTGTTTGGCATTGAGGACCTCCATCCATTGTTGAGACAGCAGAAGCAGCATGTCCAGAGTAGAGTGACCTGGTCTGAAACCAAATTGATGATCAGAGATCAAGCCATTGGAGAAGAGGAAAGATTTCATATCCGAAGCAATGATGGATTCCATGACTTTGCTGATAATTGGGAGAAGGCTGATTGGTCTGTAGTTGCTAGGATCTGTTTTTGCACCTTTTTTGTGCAAAGCGGTGATGTTGGCTGATTTCCAAGCAGATGGCAGTTGACCTTGAGCAAAAGAGAGGGTGAAGAGAACAGAGAGAGGGTGAGATAGAGCAGCAGAGCAGGATTTTAGGACCCGTGGGCTGATGCCGTCGGGTCCAGTTGCAGAATCAGAGTCGAGGGTTGACAGAAACTTTTCCACCTTGTCAGGAGGAAAGGACACGGAGTCCAGGAGCAGCAGGGTACGACTGGGTATGGTGGGTACAGAGAGGGATGGGTTTGGGACACAAGATTTAGAGGCAAACACAGAGTTGAGGCATTCAGCTTTTTCACGTGCGGAGTCAGCTCTGTAGCCGTTTGAGGTAAGGGAGGGGATGGAGGGGGAACAAACACCAGAAACGGATTTGACCAGACGCCACCAGGATTTGGAAGAGGGAGACAGATAAGAGAGTTCGGTCTTGAGAACGGAGAGATATTGTTTCCTGGCTCTCCTGAGGGTGGACACACACTTGTTTCGGGCTTTGTGAAAGGAAATGAGATTTCCTTCCGTTGGATTTGCTTTCCAGGAGACGAAGGCAAGTTGTTTCTGGGCAACAGCCTCACCACAAGATTCCGTGTACCATGGACGGGAGGAAGGGTATGACAACTGAAGACGAGATGGGATAAATCTGTGCATGAGAGAGAGCAATTTACTTTGGAAGAATTCCCAGGATGAGTTGATGTCAGAGGTGGTAGAGATGGGAGACCAGTCCAGATGATTGATGGCTGCTTGAAGACCGTGCCAGTTGGCCTGAGTGAAATGCCAGACTCGTCGACGCTGAGCAGGCTCCCTGAGGATGGTCAGAGAGATGTCCACTTTAACAAGGACATGATCAGATGATCCGATCGGAGCAGAAGAAGAGCAGCAGACATTTTCAGGGAAGTTAGTCATAACCAAGTCCAGAAGAGAAGATGTTCCGTTGACTGAGATCCGGGTCGGGAAATTGACAGATTGTGTCAGTCCCAGTGAGTCGCAGAAGTCCTTTGCTGAGGAGCCATGGCTGGTGAGAGAGGTACCCACACCCAGCCAACTGGCATGATGACAGTTGAAATCACCACATATGAGGAAGAGAGAGTTGGGATGAGTAGATAGAAGTTGGTCCATATCATCAGACAGCGAGATGTAGATGGAGTCATCACTGTTTGGTGGACGGTACAACACACATATGAACAAGAGGTGGGAGCGAAGGGGAAGCCGTAGCCAGAGGTATTCCTGGGGGTGAGGTGGAGAGAGTGCAGTGCAGGGCGAGTGAGGAAGAGAGTTTTTGATAAAGATAGCAACCCCGCCTCCAGGACGAGGCTCAGGTCTATCATACCGGAGGAGGGAGTAGCCCGGGAGAGATACTATGGAATCAGAGACATCATAAAGGAGGAAAGTTTCTGTTAAGCAGATCACGTCTGGTTTGACAGAAGCAACCTGTATGGAGAGATCAGTTAAGTTTGAACGAAGGCCCCGGATGTTTGAGGTCCATACCGTTAATGAAGAGGAAGGGGGAGCATCAGATACAGAACAGGGGGGAGGAGGGGTAGGGTAAGATGTGGAAGAGGTGGAAGAGGTAGGGAGAGCTGTTGAAGGTGTGTCAGAGATTTCAGAATAGCTCGGAGAAAGGGAAGGATGGGGCAGACAAAAGGTTTGATGGTGATTGGGTGAGCCACAATGAGGTGTTATTTGAGGAGGGGGAAGAGCGAGGCAGAAGGTTGGGGGAGATGGAGGTGAGAGTTTGAAGGGGGAAGAAGCGGGGAGGACGCTTTGAGGAGGGGGAGTGAGAGGGGGGAAATTGAGAAGCAATGAGGGTGGGGAGATTTGAAGGGGAGGGGTGAGGGGGGAGTTTGGGAGGGAAGGGACAAGGGGAGGGATTTGAAAGGGATGGGATATGGGGGAGATTTGGAGGGGAGGGGTGAGGCAGGAGTCTAGGAGGGGAGGGGCGAGGGGGCGTCTTGGCGGGGAGGGGTGAGGGGGTAGTTTAGGAGGGAGGGGGCAAGGGGGGAGATTTGAAAGGGATGGGTGATGGGGAAGATTTGGAGGGGAGGGGTGATGGGGAAGATTTGGAGGGGAGGGGTTATGGGGAAGATTTGGAGGGGAGGGGTGAGATTGGATTTTTGAAAGTGTACGATTTATGGGAAACGAACATTTATTGCAAAATGAGTTTCTTGTGACCTTCGAGTTAAAAATACGTTTAAGGACGCTGGATGGAGGATGGAGTGCAGGAGAGTTTAGGGAATGTAGAAAAAAGGCACTATAGGAGATGGATATTTTTTTTGGGATGAATTGATTTGGTGAGCAAGTCGAAAGCAGCCTTTTAAAGAAGAAGAAGAAAAAGGTGTTATAAAATATGACGGAATACATAACTTGAGGGGAAAGTGTAAACATTGAAGGTTAATGAGTGAAAACTATCTGGGGAAATGGGGGAGAAACACGTGGTCGAAGAACGAACGAACGAATAAGAATGAATAAACGAATGAGAACAGAGAAGGAAATGTTGTTGTTTGTTTGTTTTTTTTTTTTTTGTTTTTTTTTTTTGAGTTGAGATTTACACAAGGAAGAAGGCTATGGTTGAAAAGACTGGGAATACAGAGAACGAAAGTTATTGGATCACAAACGATGGACCGCTGAGAGAAAAACAAAGCCTCAAGGTTGTACAGTGCACACTGTACAAGGCCTCAAGACACGACACGAATTAACACGATTTTCAATACAGGTATGAAAGATTTGCACCGAAAAATCTTCGTCGGGACACAATATACGTACAACACTATAAATAAATACAGTTTTAACGAAAATACAAATGGGAACAATCACTTAACTTCGATTTCAAATCGTTCGCGACGCGGCAAAGGCCTTGCTCGCGACACGGCAAACAGACGATCAATTTATGAAAGATAAACACCGAGAAACAACCAAAGTTGCACACAATAACTTCACACACCGAAAGATAAATACAGTTTCGACAAAATACAATTGTGAACAGACTTAACTTCGAAAAACGTGGAGACCGTGTGGAGCTTCGAAAATCCCTCACACCGTCTCCGAGATCTCGCGAGACCTTCTCGCGAGACCTTCATTACTTTATTTGTAAAGATTTGCTTTATTTGTGAAGATGTGAAGATTCGCTTTATTTGTGCAGATGTGAATCTTCGCATTCACAAATTTTGTGGATTCACTTTATTTGTGAAGATTCTCTTTATTTGCGAAGATTCGCATTGTTATTTGCGAAGATTCACATTGTTATTTGCGAAGATTCACATTGTTATTTGCGAAGATTCGCATTACTTGAGAAATTTTGCATTATTACTTTCGGTTTGTGTTATTACTTTAGGTTTGCTTTATTACTTGAGAAGGTTCGCTTTATTTATGAAAATTCGCTTTATTTGTGAAGATTCACTTTATTTGCAAAGATTAGCATTATTTGTGAAGATTCGCTTTATTTGCAAAGTTTCATTTTATTCGTGAAGATTGGCTTTATTTGTGAAGATTCGCTTTATTTGTGAAGATTCGCTTTAATTGTGAAGATTCGCTTTATTTGCGAAGATTCACATTATTTGCGAAGATTCGCATTACTTGAGAAGGTTGACATTATTACTTTAGGTTTGCATTATTACTTTAAGTTTGCATTACTACTTTAGGTTTGCATAATTACTTGAGAAGGTTCACTTTATTTGTGAAGATTCACTTTATTTGCAAAGATTCGCTTTATTTGCGAAGATTTGCTTTATTTGCAAAGAATCACTTTATTTGCAAAGATTTACTTTATTTGCAAAGATTCGCATGATTTGCGAAGGTTTGCATTGTTACTTGCGAAGGTTTGCATTGCTACTTGCTAAGGTTTGCATTATTACTTGAGAAGGTTTGCATTGCTACTTGCGAAGGTTTGCATTGCTACTTGCAAAGGTTTGCATTGCTACTTGCGAAGGTTTGCATTGCTACTTGAAAAGGTTTGCATTGCTACTTGAAAAGGTTTGCATTGCTACTTGTGAAGGTTTGCATTGCTACTTGAAAAGGTTTGCATTGCTACTTGAGAAGGTTTGCATTGCTACTTGAGAAGGTTTGCATTGCTACTTGAGAAGGTTTGCATTGCTACTTGAAAAGGTTTGCATTGCTACTTGCGAAGGTTTGCATTGCTACTTGAAAAGGTTTGCATTGCTACTTGAGAAGGTTTGCATTGCTACTTGAGAAGGTTTGCATTGCTACTTGAGAAGGTTTGCATTGCCACTTGTGAAGGTTTGCATTGCTACTTGCGAAGGTTTGCATTGCTACTTGCGAAGGTTTGCATTGCTACTTGAAAAGGTTTGCATTGCTACTTGAAAAGGTTTGCATTGCTACTTGTGAATGTTTGCATTGCTACTTGAGAAGGTTTGCATTGTTACTTGAGAAGGTTTGCATTGCCACTTGTGAAGGTTTGCATTGCTACTTGCGAAGGTTTGCATTGCTACTTGTGAAGTTTTGCATTATTACTTGAGAATATTCGCATTATTACTTGAGAATATTCGCATTATTACCTGAGAAGATTCGAATTGTTACTTGAGAAGGTTTGCATTATTACTTTAGAAGATTCGCATTATTTGTGAAGATTCACATTATTACTTGAGAAGGTTTGCATTATTATTTGAGAAGGTTTGCATTATTACTTGAGAAGGTTTGCATTATTACTAGAGAAGAGTCGCATTGTTACTTGAGAAGGTTTGCATTATTACTAGAGAAGAGTCGCATTTTTACTTTCGAAGATTCGCATTATTTGTGAAGATTCACATTATTACTTGAGAAGGTTTGCATTATTATTTGAGAAGGTTTGCATTATTACTTGAGAAGGTTTGCATTATTACTAGAGAAGAGTCGCATTGTTACTTGAGAAGGTTTGCATTATTACTAGAGAAGAGTCGCATTTTTACTTTCGAAGATTCGCATTATTTGTGAAGATTCACATTATTACTTGAGAAGGTTTGCATTATTATTTGAGAAGGTTTGCATTATTACTGGAGAAGAGTCGCATTGTTACTTGAGAAGATTCGCATTATTACTTGAGAAGGTTTGCATTATTACTTGAGAAGGTTTGCCTTATTACTTGAGAAGATTCGCTTTATTTGTGAAGATTCGCATTATTACTTGAGAAGACTCGCATTATTACTTGAGTAGGTTTGCATTATTACTTTAGATGATTTGGATTATTACTTGAGAAGATACAGGTAGCTGTTAAAATTTTGATTTCCTCCTCCCCAAATACCTTAAAGAGCTATATTAGAATGTAATGAGCACCTGGTGGTTTTACAGTTGTCATCTCTTTCAAAGCTCTACCTCACATTCCATCACTATTGGTTCTTACTCATATTCTCTTTCTTTGAAGGTTTCCATCATATTGCTATCTCACTTGTATAAAGTTTCGGTATAGACCTTCCATCTTTCTTTCATGTGTTTCTTCTGTCAGATCTGCTACTGTTTTACTCTTAAGGATCCCAATCCTAGACCGAAACTTTCCTGTGATCTCTTTTATCATTTTAAAAGATCTCTTCTTTTCCCCACTCTTGTCACTTTGTTTCTTTATGCGTACCTCTGAAATATTCCTTTGTCTGTCCTCCACTGGCATTGGAAGTCCACATTTACCCGCTTAATGTCCTCTCTTGATGCACCTTTTGTTTTCATCTCTCCTCTTTTAACAGACATTTGGCCTTCTTCCTTCTGCTTGCTTTTGGAATGTTGTTTTGGGGTTCTTCTTTTACAATACAATTCCATATGTTTTATACAATTCCATATGTTTTATACAATACCATACTTTTACAATTCCATATGTTTTATACCTCTCCCACCGCCCCCTTCCCATGCCCCCCCCCCCCAAAGCCCTCGCCCTCTCTCAGATCTCTCGATGTCTCCATGTCTCTCGGTCCCTGCTCTCAAATGTTGTGTTTGTGTCCTTCCCCCTCTCTCCCCATCTTGTCTACCGCTCCCGATGTTATATGTTTTATGTGTCTGTTTGTCTTTCTGTGTGATTAATGTTCGCTCTTTCACGAGCCTCGATCTTGTATACAAAAAAAAAAAAAAAAAAAAAATACATTCAACCTCTTTGCGTAATTCGTCTGACATTCTCTCAACCACCTCCAGCTCTGCAAACCGTTTTTTAACCTTTGCCACCGAAGATGGATGGAGGTTATGTTTTCACTACTGTCTGTTTGTTTGTTTATCTGTTTGTTTGTGAACAAGATATCTCAAGAAGTTGTGGACGGATTCGGGCGAAATTTGGTGGGGGGATTGGGTATTTGACAAGGATGAAACAATTTGATTTTAGTGAAGATCTGAATCTGGATCCGGCCTGTCAGTGGATACAAAATGTAAACTGTTTGGCCTGATGGAAGTATGTGCTCTACTGAGTGACGTGCCGTGTTGTAGTTGCATATTGTTGCCCTGCGCTCGCGAAGCAAAAAGCGAAGTTAAGTGATCGGTGCATCTGTATATATGACATACGTATGTATGGCGTATATATGTACATGTCAGCATTTTAAAAATTCATTTTCTCAGCAACCATTGGTCCAATTGACGCAAAATTTTTCACCATAGGAGCGCCTCCTCCTGTATAATTTTTTTAAATGATAATTATGACGTCATATGGCACGTGGTACAGACGCCATCTTGGAGAAAATTTGCACCTCGATATCTCCAAAACTGCTCAATGGAAAAAATTTAAACATTGTTCGTTGTCAAGTACACCCCAAGGGGAATAAGATACTTTCCCAAGGGGAATCATAGTGATGATGTCATCGGTGCCTTCATTATGACGTGGTAATTCGACAAGTACAACTCTTGATTGGATCAGTATGAAATGTTTATTATCGCCGTCACCAAAGGTGAATGGAGGTTATGTTTTCAGCCCTGTCTGTTTGTATGTCCGTCCGTTTATCCGTTTGTGAACAAGATGTCTCAAAAAGTTGAGGACAGATTCGGACGAAATTTGGCAGAGAGGTAGCATCTGTAACAAGGACGAAATGATTAGATTTTGGTGAAGATCTGGATTCGAATCCGGCTACTAGAATTTTTTATGTGATTCTTCACCATTAGGAGATAGGGGCAAAAAGGATACATGGCAGGATATCTCAAAAAAGTTATGGAAGGATTTGGCCAAAACTTTGTGGACAGGTTGTGTGTGTGACGAGGAAGAATCGACTCGATTTTGGTGAATATCTGAATATGGATTCGGTTATATGAGAATTATTTAATTTTTAAAGTAATTCTTCACCATTGAGTGATAGGGCTAAAACCAACATATAGCAGGATATCTCAAAGTTATGGACGGATTTGGACGAAACTTGTTTCACCGGTTGTGTGTGTGTGACAAGGAAGAATCGATTCAATTTTGGTGAAGATCCGTATCCGGCAAATAGAATTTTAAAGTGATTCTTCACCATTGGGGGATAGGGACAAAAACGATACAAAGCATCATATCTCAAAAAGTTGTGGACGGATTTGGACGAAACTTGGTGGAGAGGTTGGGTGTATGAAATGGACTAATACTTTATAATTTGGTGAAGATCTGAATATGGATTCGGCTACAAGATTTATTTAAATTTTATGTGATTCTTCACCATTGAGAGACTGGGTGAAAAGCGATTATATAACATGATATTTTAAAAAGTTATGGACGAGTTATGAATAAACTTGGTGGACGAGTTGGTTTGGTGACGAGAACTAGCCGATTAGATTTTGGTTCAGGTCTGAATCCAGATCCGGCCGATCAGTGGGATACAAAACATAAACTGTTCACCGGGTGGAGGTATGTCTTTACCTTGTGCGGTTCTTGTTTTCTCTGCAACTGTTGGTCCGATGGACATGAAATTTACACCATATGAGCACCTCATCCTGTAAAATTTTGTAATTATAATTATGACGTCATACGTCATGTGGTACAGGCGCGATCTTGAAAAAAACGAAAACACGTTGCATCTCTATAATCTCTGAAACTGCTCCATGGAAAAAAATTAAGCATGGTGCGTTGTCAAGTACTTCCCTTGGGGAATAAGATATATTAATGATGATGCCATCGATAACTTCACTATAACGTCATAATACGACAAGTACAACGCATGATCCAATCAGTACAAAACATTTTTTCTCTGCAACTGTTGGTCCGATGGACACGAATTTTTCATTTGAGTGCCTCCTAGTGTAGAATTGTTTTAATGATAATTATGATGTCATAGGTCACGTGTTACAGGCGCCATCTTGGAAAAACTCAAAAACGTTACACCTCTCTGGAAAATCTCCGAAACGGTCCATGGAAAAAAAATTAAACGTGGCTCATTGTAAAGTGGATTGGGGAATAAGTGTTGTGAATGATGACGACAGAATTCAACAAGTACAACGCTTAGTCCGATCAGTTTGAAATTTATTGAGTGTGATCAACGCAACAATTATAATGGATAATGTAAATTTATGATGTCATCGGTCACGTGGTCTGGCAGCCATAATGGATCAAAGGAAAAAAAACCTTAAAAACAGAAGAGTTGGCTCGCATCAAGTTGACTGTGTGGGGTAAGTATTCTATGAATACCATCTAGTTTAGATATGCATTCAAGGTCATATCTGGTCGGAGTTTTTGATTTTTTTTTTTCATCTTTCTCAATTTGATTCGAGCTTTCCCACAAGGAGTTTATGATTTGGCATACTGCACAGCACTTAACTCCATCTTCTAATGATTAGAATGTCATCAATCCGATGTCTACGTTGCCCATCAGATGGAAATCCATGTGTACAGTCTAAGATTGTGATGTTTGAACCACGTGTTTGCAATGATTACGAGCTCATTCTCAAAACAGAACTCCAGCATTCGCTCCTTTGGCTCATTTTGGATACCAAGTCCATGTTTTCCTGCAATCCCTGGTGCTCCTGCTTCTCCAATTTCTGCATTCCAGTCATCCATAATAATTAAATGATCTCTTTTAAGCACCTGTTCTACCAGTTTCTGCAAATTCCATTAAACTCCTCCACATTTTCTTCATCTATGCAGAAGTTTGAGCATATATCTGAATGATGGTGGTGTTCACTGGACGTCCTTTCAACCTCACTGATATTAACCTATCATTGACTGGGTTGTAGCGCAGTACGTACCCTGCCGTCTTCTTATTTCAAATCACTGACAACACTCCATTTATTTTCCAGGTTTCATGATCAGAAAAGAACACTTTGTATTTGTCAGCTTGAAATTGCCCCAAACCAGTCCAAATAAATTCACTTGTCCTAAAAAAAATTGTTCTTGCCCTCTCTATCTCTCGCTTTATTGCATCTAACTTTCGCTGGTTCATTGGCCATGTTCTAATTTTGTGAACATTTGAGAAGTCAGAGTTTGACTTTCAGTTTTGGTGACGTCAGCGACTGTATTTCATTTTGGGTTTCATCCAATCCTATCGTTTGATTCATATAGCTGCATGAAGGAGTAAATGTATTTTAATCGATATATGTAGGGCGCCCCTTTATATTAACTTTTCTAGAGCATTACTTGGTTCCTCCTCAGAACATAAGGGTAGTCCAGCATGCACATGATATTTTTTGAATGCCCCTTATGTTGTATTGTTTGGCATTTTCTACAAGCTATGGAATGTCCCTTCTTTTCTCTACTTTGCCCGATGGCACATACCCTTATATAAAGGGGCCTTTTCTATGCCCCTGGCATTTTACCCAAGATATTGTCGTGTTCACCGGGGGATTAAGATCCTTCAAAGTGACGGGTGGCCGATCGAGCTTATCTCCGTCATTTGAACAAAGGCAGAGGTCTGTTTCCAGCACATCGACGTGGCAGGTTGGCATTCGGTAATCATGCACACACAAATTGAAGTAAGAAGGTGCACCATCTTTGTTGAAAATGGTGCAAAACACATTAGGTGAAGTGTATTCATGTTCGATGACATGTGGATTTTGAGATCCCCACACATGGATATTGTGATGGTTGAGCTTCCCACTTAAGTGGAAAGTTGCTTCTTCGGAGAAAATTAACCTTTCTGCAAACACTTCATCCTCCAGTCTCTTTGCATTTCACAGCAGAATCATAATGAATGACTTTGTAACTGGCCTTTCAGTGCTTTCTGTAACTCCAATCTGTAAGGTTTCATGATTAGGGGCTTCCGCAATACACGCAACCTGAGTTCTGCAGTACAAGTCTGTGGATTCTGTAGCTCACAACTTGCTATGTTGGTTGACTTATTTGGACTGCGTTGAAATGTTTCCCAAATTTCTGCACAGTCTCTTCTCTGAAGTCTGAGGACACTCGGTGCTCTTTCTCTTGCAGAGACAATTTGTGCCTTCGAACTGTTTGTACGAGCCGTAGATGGACTTCCTGGCTGGTGGGTTCTTTTCATAACATGTCCGAAAATTCATTACATTACAAATTACAAAACTCTCTTCAATCCCACTCCTCCCTCCAGGTCTTTAAAACAGCTGTTCACCACCATCTCTTATCTTCCCCCATCCAAAACCTTGATCTTTTCTACCCCCGCTAATTTCACCCCAAATCCACTTTTTTGAAATACCAACTTCTTTCCTTGAAGTCCTTGGTGTCCTTGTGTTTATACTTCTCCCACCCCCCCCCCCCCCGCCCCCTTCCCACGCCTCCTCCCCCCAAGCCCTCTCCCTCCCGCACATCTCCCGATGTCCCTGCTCTCAAATGTTGTGTTTGTGTGCTTCCCCTTCTCTCCCCATCTTGTCTACCGCTACCCTTTTTATATACTTTGTTTGTCTGTTTGATTTGCTTGTTTGATAAATGTTAGCTCTTTCACGAGCCTCGATTCTGTATCCCAAAAAAAAAAAAAAAAAAAAAAATGTTGCACATTTGTCATTGAATTTGTCTTGGTGAATTCCAGGAGGCTGTACGCAAAATGCTTTCGCCTGTTTGCTTGCCGCCATTTTGAAAATAACCCCTCCATGGAACAAAAAACCCCAAAAAACAATGATTAAAAGAAAAGACAAAGATTACAAAAAACGCCAAAAGATGAAACAAAACTTAAAGAGATTTACCTTCCATCCATGCATGAATCATGGATTAAGCATTCATAGTTTTAGTAAAATTAATTTTTGAAAGTGTATTCATCTTTTTGAATAATTCTGTATTTACCTGTTGCCCTTTGTAATTTAGCTCCTCCATGAGCCTAAAATTCTGTGTGCAAGAAAAAAGTTTTGGATGCATTAAAAAAAGAAAAAATACTTGGGACTCAAATCTCTGTTCAGAAAGACAAAACTTGTCATATCGTACACAAGCTCAGAGATTCAGCTGACAATATTGGAGAACACTACAAAAATAAAGAATCTACATTGGATATGAAAATGAAAATGGAATATTTCTGCACACAATTGTAGACGTAAACATAGCTCTTAGATATTAGTGCAGGCCCATATGTCATAACAATATTGTTTGTGTTTTTTGTTTGTTAAAATTGATTTAGCAATGGATTCTGCTTCAGAATATTATAGAGATGTAAAAAAAATAGGGTTCCATTTTTTCTTTTACGTCTAATAGGTAGTAATTCGAAGAAATCCAAGATGACCGCCATAACATTTGGAAAATACACTTTTGTGCATATCTTTGTATCTAGATATCATATAAACATGAATAATATGTCCTTTTATATGTTTTCAGACCCAAGGAAGCCATATCTGCCATTGTTTTTACAGAAAAATGCAAGGAAAATAAAATAGTGGACATATACCAGCCAAAGTGGGGTCGGCCGGCATGAAATCGGTTAATTAAGTTTCCACCATCTAGTTAAGGTCTGGTTTTGACTGTGTTGACGAAATGTGAATCTGAATAGTAGTATCTATCTTTGCAGGACCGACGACAGTTCAAGAGTGTCTAGAAAATTACACCTACCTTCAAGATGAGTGACTCACCACCCAGGAAGATTGAGAAGTCAGTAGATTTCGGACTTTGTTTTGTATGCCAAATGGCCATAGGGCAAACAGACTATACAACCTTTGTAACGAAACCAAAACTCTCCTCTGTCGAGAAACTGATGGCAGGTGCTGAGGAACAGTACACGTATGGTGAAACAAAGTTTGCATCATTGAATAGACGTTTGCAATATTCCTCTGCTGAAGAATTGCTCGCAAAAGGTCTCCGCTACCATAAAGCTTGTTACAAAGATGTTACCAATAAGATGCACATTGATCGAGCAAAGGCTAGGTTTGAGAAAGGAACAACATCAGGCAGTGCCGCAGAAATCCGACTGAAAAAGAGAGGACGACCAAGTTCTAGTGATCTAGGGGAAAGCACGTCAACATCCAGAAGGTGTTCCCGAGAACAGACATTTGACGCGCTCAGATGTGTCATATGCCAGGAAGACAGAGGAAGTGAACTACACAATGTGTCAACAAAGAACATGGGACTCCAGATCAGAAACATTGGCCAAGAAACAAGTAATGACAATCTGAAAGTGAGACTGAACAGTGTCATAAGTTCGCCTGACCAATTGCAAGCAATGGCTGAGGACATGAAATATCATTTACCATGTGTAGTTAAGGCCAAACGTGCTATAGTTAAGACGGAAAAACAAACAGAAACAACCAATGTTAACTTTGGTCAGGTGTTATCAGACCTTGAACTCATTGAAATTGTTGAAACTGCGTTGAATGATACTACTGAAAATGCTGTGCTGAATATGAATGAAATTCATGTAACCTATGTCAATTTACTTAAGGAGCACGACTTTCCGGTCTCAGACAACCATAGTTATAAGCCATACCTGAAACAATTGATCCTAGACAACATTGCCGATGTTCATTTCAGCCGGCCCTCAAACAAAACAAAGCCAGAGCAGATTCTTTCCACAAAGCTCAAAGACCACATGATATCAAGCACAATTACAGCAGACAGCATCAAAGACGATTTTAAAGTACTTTTGCGAGCTGCGAAAATATTGAGGAAAGACATCGCATCTTCCCCAGCATGGAAATTTAATGGAACCTTTGCTGATTACAAGCCACCCCCGATGCTCAACATCTTCTGCAAGCATGCAGTCATGGGAACAAGGAAAGTAGGAAATAGCAACAGGGAGGACTCCATTGGTGTGAGTGCATCATTGTTGGCGCAGCACTTTGTCGGTGCTTATAAATCTGACCGACAGGTATCGTACGAACCAAGAAGCGAGGATGGATCATTCAAACAACGATTTGAAACTCCATTGAGTGTGGGCTTAGCTCTCGACATACACAAAAACACACGATCCAAGGCGCTTGTAGAGAAACTTGCACATCTGGACCTCGCCATCTCCTACAAAAAGGTCATGGAGATTGAGACCAGCATTGCCAACTCCGTACTGAAGCAAATGGAGTCCACCGGAGGCATCTGTCTACCACCATGGTTGGTTCAGGACACGTTCGTCTGGTTTGCCATGGACAACATCGATTTTCTAGAGTCAACTCCTTGCGGGATGAATACCCTTCATGGTACAGCAATTGCGATCTACCAGCCTGTATCACCGGAGAAATCACCCATGATACCACCAATTGAACTTGACCGGTCATCAAAAGCTCAAACGATACATGATGCAGTTGGCTGTAAAACGTTGACCTGCAAGAAGCCAGCAC
The DNA here is from genome assembly GCF_964187855.1 of Myxine glutinosa. Lineage (NCBI taxonomy): Eukaryota > Metazoa > Chordata > Myxini > Myxiniformes > Myxinidae > Myxine > Myxine glutinosa. The sequence continues at coordinate 72,636,804 of NC_136274.1, read as the reverse complement.
CCGAGAAGAGAAAGAGCGACTGCAAGCTGCTCACATCAAAACCCGAGACAGACAAGAACAAGAAAACCGATATGACCTGGATGATTGGATGCCTGAACTTCGAGGAAGAAGGAGAAGTTGACGTCAAACTCACAGCTCCGGGGACGTGGGGAGCCTTCAATTCCTTGCTATCTTCGTCCAGTGAGAAGACCAATGTTGCTCTCGTTCCTCCGTTGATAAGGTCGCCTCCTACAGACTATGATACACTGTACACGGGTCTGATGAGAGCTCACAACATCACAACTCGTGTTATGGGGAGTGAGGCAATCACAGTCATGACTCGATTTGCAGCTATACGACCTGGCGATGAAGCTGTGGGTGGAACGCGAGGACATCAGGAAGCAATTCCTCTTCCGACCTGGTGAGCTACATGTTGTGTTTTGGGCCTTAGCTGCATTAGGAAAATACGTGGAAGGGAGTGGAATTGATCAGGCATGGGTCGAGGCTGGACTTTTCTCGCCAACCACAGTGAGCCAAATACTAAATGGGAGGCACTTGTATCGAGCTCTGGAGGCACACATGGTAACACTGATCGCTTTGTACAACCTGTACTTCCAGAGATTCCTGGCAATGGAACCTGAAGAAAGGGCCTATCTGAATGAGTCATCTGTTCGTCTGGGAGAGGCATATCAGAGAGACATCAGCGGGAGCATGGAGCCAGAGAAGAATCTATGCGACATTCTCAAAAAAACATTGGCCATGATGGAGTCCAGAGATATGACCAAAAAACTGGAACAATTTGAGGTCAGCACAAACAAGATACAGCGCTTCATCCTGAACTACATGAAACAGTTTGAGACTATCCTTCTGTTCATTAGAAGTACAAGACAACGTGATCTGCTGCTGCATATGGAGAGCATCGAGTCTCTCACGAAGTACTTCTTCGCTCACGATCATCTAAACTATGCTCGGTTGCTCCCTCTCTACATTTCAACAATGCAGGAGACTGAAAAGCAGCACCCAGAACTGTGGAGGGAATTCATGAAAGGGAACTTCTGTGTGACAAAAGGATTGGCAGGCTTCACATCAATAGCCCCAGACCATGGCATTGAGCAAGAAAACCGTACACTGAAGGTGATTGGAGGAATCGTAGGGATAACTCAAAATGAGAAGGCGCTTGACAAGTTCTTCCTCATTGCACCTGAGCTGTCAAAGTCACTGCACGAGTTTGCGGAGGGATATGGTCTTGGTGAAAACCAGAGCAGAAAACAACACCACGAAATCACGGGGGGAAAGCTTTCCCGGGTGATGAGCCATGCCTCCAAGCTTTCTAGGGTGTTCCGTGAACATGGCGATCCATTTATGGAAGAGGAAGTAGACGAGGTCTACAACCTGCTCACCAAAGAAGTCATGAATGAAAAAGTGTCCAGCGACATCTTAGAGCGCGACGAGATCGGACAACAGATGTTCCAGCAATTTGCCACAGATCGTTTAGCTGAGGGAAAACTTTCTGTGTGGGACAAAATGACGAAAAGAAAACTTCGAACATTCAAGAGTTCGAATGCCACAACAGAAGTGAGATCGGGCGACAAGCTGATCAAAGTCAAAGAAGAGCGAGGATTGTTGCAGAGGTTCATCGTTATCTCACGGAGCCGACCAGAGCTCGACCTGAAAGAATGTATTGGCACCTATGAATTTGGCATCGTTCCACGTTCTTTATTTGCATCTGATGGATCCCTCTTGTTGGCATACGACAAGGCAAAAATCCTTCGTCAACTTGAGCATCTGGCTGAGCCTGAAGAGCAGGATGTACATGATCCACCAGGAGAACCTATTTCGACAGAAATCAATGAGCATCAAGACGCGGGAATTGCCGCTTTGAATGATGCAGCAGCACACGCTGGGGAAGAAACTAATGACCCATCAACTGACTATGAAATCTCAAGCCAAAATTTGCAGGAACCCTCTCAGATCAGCCAAAACCCAGACACAACCACAAGATCAGGAGTGATCAATGAAAACGAGACTACTTCTCGCCATAGAGTGATAATCATTGATGGCATGGCTCTTGTTAACGGGATCTCCAAAACAGAACAAATGATTACATGCAGTGACTTTGCTCAATCGTTCATTGAACGCCTCGAAAATATTGCCGTGCATTATGATGACGTGAGGTTGGTATTCGACCGATACATCGATAACTCACTGAAAGACAAAATGCGCCTAAAGAGGACAAAGGGGAAATCAACATACTATCACGTCAGGGATAGTACATTGATCCAGAAGATTTCACTCAAAGATTTCCTTTCCAATGTGAAGACCAAGGCAGAGCTTACAGAGTACTTGGCTGTGAAGTGTCTATCTTACAGCAAGGCTCATCCAAACAAGTTGAAGAAGTTCATGGTGACATCAGGAACTAAGACCACGGGCAACACTGAAGTTCCAGACAGTCTACTCACGCACAGCCAAGAAGAGGCCGATACACTCTTAATTCTGCATGCTCTCACAGTCGACAAAGATGCAGAAGTTATCATTGATTCGCCAGATACCGATATCTTCCTCCTACTGATTCAGAGATTTCACGATCTACCACCTGCTACGAGGTTTCTCACTGGGAAGGGAAAGTTGAGGAGGAGCATTGCAGTCCAACCTATTCATGGCATGCTAGGAGAGAAACGTGCGTCTGCAATACTTGGATTCCACGCA